>NC_088335.1:39617500-39687500 GCF_036884655.1 Musa acuminata AAA Group
ATCAAGCAACTGTTGATCTCCATCAGCTGCCACAGGAAGCACGGACAACGGTTGGCATTTGTTTGGCACCGAGGCGAGGAGGTAAAGGAAGTAATAGCCACATGCACTGCTATGATTGAACCTTCCTATCATTAAAAGAAAAAAAAAAGGGAATTATAGAAAACTATGGGTTTAGACTTGAGATTGTTCTCCCAGTCTGCAGCCAATTTGAAGGCGAGATTAGGTTCAATGAATTAGGAACGAGTCCCTCTCAGTCATGTTATTTCTCAGATATACATGGACGAGTGAACCATTCCATGGTGCGAAAAGGTTTTGAGAGAGGTAAGTTGTCCAAGGAATTATCTAACCCAGACTGGTTGATCGAATGAAGATTCAAGTCATACGTATAGTTCAGGTCAGTAGTATTCGAGAGAGACGCGGATGAATAGAGTGTCCCATGATGCCGAGAAGACTTAAGTTGCATTGTGATGTGCTGATTCACTAACGTCGAGCAGTAGATGCTCGAGAGACTTCAACTTATTCCGACTGCTACGAATGTTGGTGCAACATTATTGGCATCAGAAACTGGAGCATCAAACATGTGTGTGGAAGAAAATGGAGGGCTCGCTTGAAGATTCACATGTCACACTACCTTCGTCGGTTGTGAGAAGAGGAAAAATTATAGCATTTGGCAACCAAATTAAATGCTCAAACCACTATCACATAATGTCGGATGATACTGACTTCATTTTAGAAAGGTGATCAATAAAAGACAAACTGAAAAGTTCCTTCTCCCCAGCAACGAGACAACATTTAGTAGAGCAAATGTAGCCAGAAAATAAGCTTCGAATTCCACCACTTGAGGGAACGAAGAAGGATTGCTGAGCCAAAAAAGATGACCTCGCAACAGGCTGCCTTTACGACTCCCCAAGTTGTGGGGAATCTCCGCAACCCCAAACTTGTGGGCTTCTTCTACTTGCCCACTCCCTGCATCACTTGAGCCAAGAAAGCATGGAGGTTAATTGCTTTGCAGAGAAGGTGGCAAAAGAAGGTTGCTATTTGCACAAGTCTCGTGTTATTTTGTGGAGGGTTTTCATTCTCTTTTGGCTTTTGATCGGGATATGTAATATTCTTATGCTCCGCTCTACTATGTGTTTTGGAGAGGGTATATGTCGAGATCCAATCTCCACGTGACACCTCGGCACCAACCTGCGAATATTCTTATCATCAGAAGATGCATGACGATGATGTTAGCTTTTGTCATCTGATATCGATGGGAAGAGTGACTGAGATTGTTCGCTCGATTCTTACAACTGACCCAAAGTGGTCTTGAGCTTCTGAATTAGACCCCAAGCCGGCTTCCACAGAAGAGAAGGCCAATAGGATCTGTAGATGATGAGTGCTAAAACTGATAGATGGCGCATCTAATCTGATCTATTTTTTAGGAGTGGATGCACATTCAGGACGCAATTAATATACGTCGTAAACATCATATACAAAATTAACGTCGACGGCTTCTTTGGTGCGATCATTCTGATGCTCAAACCCATATACGTGGGTTCAAATAGCATAACCCTGCCGAAAATATTTTAAGAATAAAAAATATATATACTTTTTCTATCGTACTTATTATTGGTGTGGCAGATCTGACCGATCGGGATCGGATTCTTCTGGATGTGGAGTTTCGATTGACCTAAAAAAATATAATATTAATCATATTAGTTAAAAACTTTGATTAGGTAAATAAACTAAGCTCGAGAAAGCCTAAGACACAAAGGCTCGAGTCCTAAGTTTTAGCTGTAGAATCTATGTGTTCTGACGTGTTGATGAAGTTTAGTTAACAATACGATTTCCTTTTTTAAATACATAAAAATTATTATATTCTAAAAAATTAAGTAAATAAAAAAATGTTAATCACATACAAAAATAGTTCAAAGTAATTAGTTCTCTTAATTAACAAATGAGGGGACATACCAATAAATTTCAACATGATTTCTCTGAATGCCCTCCGCCAGTGAGTATCCCTCCGTCCAAAATGCTACTTATACTTGCAAATACACTTTGTATTATTAATCATTATAATTAAGAAATTTTGAAATATAAAAACATTTAATTATTTCAAAAAAATAAATTTAAATGAACAATTACAAATTTACTAATTTATAATAATATAATGCTTTAAAAAAAAAAATTACTCTTGTTTAAAGTTCCAATACCGTCATTTTTGTTTAAAGCTTTAAAGAGGTAAATATAAAAATTAATAAATTTAAAGGTACACATAAATGGTCTATTATATCGCTAAGGACTTGTATCGGCTAATTATCTATTATATCGTTTATAATCAATATACATTTACCGATCCAGCTTTGGTAACCAATCTAATTCGTGGATGCATCGTGGGACTTATGAAGCAAAACGTGCAAGATATGAATTAAATGATTGCCCGAATCTAATTAGTGGATCTAGGTATTATCTTGATCAAACAAAAAGCAAAACTTTTTCTAAGCTTGACGGGGATCCACAAGGTGCCATCCCATCAAAATTTTACGCGGATCTTGAAGCAGAGGCGTCAAGAGCCTCCTTGAGCTCCCTCGAATCGTTGGATGCCCTACTTTAAGATTCGTGCAGAGGCACTTGGTTTTAATGCTGCACGCGGATTTAGTCGTTCTATCCCATCTAACCCTTCGAAATGACCATTTTGCTCCTCCGGCATCTCACTTTTTACATTCAAGTCCAAAGATATTAAAATAATCTCCAGTCTAAATAATATTATATTATCCGTATATCGAGCATGCACAATTTAGTTAAATATTTTTTTATATAAAAAAGGGTGAATTCTCATTAAAAAAAAGTTGGAACTTCTAGAATTTTTAACAGAATTCTTTAATCTTAAAAAATTCTCATAAAATATTCTTGATAGAATAAAAAGATTATTTTAACCCACTATCCCCTCTTATTATCTTCGCCCATCAATCATCCCTACCTTTGAGTGGATTCCTACGTTTGGATTTGCTCAACGATGAAGGTGCAACCTTTATAGCTCTCGATCTTTTTTTCATTGATTATAGGAGAGAAATGAGGGGTGGCTCATCGTTGCCCATAATTTTTACTATATCTTTTTTTCATTGATTATAGGAGATAAAGGCTATATCTTCATCACATCACATGTGAGTCGATTGTTATATCTTTAATATTGTATGAATCTAATAGAGAGACGATTGACAGGAGGGGGAGGGGGTATAATCATACGTTGGACAAAGGGCGATAGCTAATCGAGAGATGATTATTTTTAAAAATAATATTCTAAAAAAGTGCTATTTGAAAAATTATGAGTTTTTTTACGAAAATTTGTCCATTAAAAAAATCCCCGTTTCTTCTACTGCATCACGTGAGTTTTGTACCCTTTTATTAATAACTGAAATGACTATAGCACCCTTGAAAGGATTCCCAGTTAGGCGGTCATTCTGGTAAATAGTCGTAGAACGAAGGGTCTATTAGTGCATATGGGCGGACAAGAAGGACCTCGTCCTCCCATCTCGTCGGCTATAAATAGGGCGGGGTTTCTTCAATATCGAAATACCCCAATCGCAGAGGACGAGGGCCGACGCGTCTCCCCCATTTCCTTATTCTCCGTCGTAGTTTAGATCCCCTCCCTGGGTCTCGATCTCTTGCCGGTTTGGGGATCCCTCGCAGGCCTCACGCATGAGCTGGTTTGAGAATCTCTGCGGCCTTTCCGATCCGAGCCAAGACGGGCTCATGATCTTTGTCCTCCACCTCTCGATTCCTATACGTTCGAGTAATCCTTCCTTGAATTCTCTACAATCTTAAGCGGCGAGGAGAGGCCCTACGATTGGTTCTTGTGCCAAGGGGGGAATGACGTCGAAAGGATTATCGAGCCGGAAAAATTTTGGTATTGGCGGTATCAACCTTCTTTGATTTGTCTCTTGATCTTTTTTGTGATGGGATTTGTGAATTTTTTGTGGCTTCTGATCGGATTTGGTTTGGTTTATGTATGGCATTCAATGCAAATCTGGATTTTTGTTGTTGATTGTAGAGATTTTGTTATCAATTGGACTGTCTCGGCATGTACTTGTACATAGTTAAAATATTTGTAGCTTTCCCTGTATCCACGACCTTCGATCATATTTTGGCTTTGAATATTAAACTTCATGGTTTTGCATGTTTGCTGGAGATTCTAGAAATATAACGAGGATCACTGACATAAAAGTGGAAAACGAGAAAAGAAATGACTCTAAACTATCAATTTTTGAAAATTATTAACAGATAGTTAGAATCATGCAATAAATATGTTATATATATTCTCTGCGGGTATCCAGCTTTTTTCTACTTGTTCATCTTCATTTATTAACTGACTAAATCTTCTTCTCCATCTTTTCATTTCATCCTATCAATTTCTGAATTTAATGTCCTGATCTTTAATCAATGTCCCTTAACACAATTCTGTCTGCTCAATGTTCTTCCATTTTATGGAAAATTTTAGCATCTAGGTCAACTAGCAAAAAGATTCCAAATTGTTAATGCTTTATAGTTTCTGTATTGTTACCTGTTCGATGACTATACAGATTCATAAGGTTAAGCTTAGTAATAATATGTAAGGAAAAAAAAAAAGAAGAAAGGTGGTGGGATGTGGAAAAAGATTCTTCTTTTACATAGAAGCCTAAATAACAAGTGCAATGAGAAACAAGCCTTCTGCACTCAGATATGCAAATTCCTCATCTTGGAGGCAAACATAATTGTATCTTATATTATAATATTGAAGGTTCATTTCACATGCTTTAGGATGGAGATTCGAACTACAACTTGGTCTTAAAAATGCCTTATTCACATTTTCAAAAGAAAGTTTAATTGAAGATTGTTTACATTGAGTTTGAAATGAACAAGTAAAACAGTGAGCCACATAGAAGCATTGTAGAAAATCTACTCAAAAGGCTTTGAGTTGCACGATCCTGCTTAAGCGCCCAACTCAATCTGTAGAGAAGATGTGTGGCTAACAGAATGTTGCTAACATAGCATTAATGGGCACTCCAATCACTCTGTTTTCTTGGTGTTTGGAGTCTAAAGGATACGAATTTCCAGTGTTGATTTGTTAATTACCTAAGTAATTGGAGAAAACATCAAAAATCAATTAAATCCAAAGTAAGATCTGTTGGAGGTATGACAAATTTTATCACTTGGTATATGAAGTGCGGAAAACGAATGGGACCTTGCAAGTAAGGTTTAAGGATTTCAGTGAGATGATGGCATTCTTGTGTGAAATCTTGTTGCTTATTCAAGTGACAGCATACAGTATGCGAATTTTTTTCATGAATTCTCGAGTATAACAACATACCCATGTACAAAGCTTTCCTATGACTCTTTGATGTTTGCTTAGAGTGATGTAACTATGCTTACTAATTTTTGTATCATCTAATTAACAACTGTAAATTTCTTTCTTGTTAGGTCTCTACACCTCTCTCTTTTTTAGATAACTTCTATGTTTCTTTTATAAATAACTATATTTATTGTCTTAGGTCTTCTAGTCTCTCACGTCGAGAGACCACAACCTTCAGTTATTGTGATTGGTGGAGGAATTTCAGGGATTGCAGCTGCCCGTGCATTGTCTAATGCTTCTTTTAATGTAATGCTTTCTCTTGCTCTTTGTCACTGACACTTTATAACGTATTTGAAAATTAGAAGCTTTCTTAAAGTTACTTTACATTAAGTAAGCCAATTCCATAGTGCTCAGAATATTAGAACTTAATATCATATGCTATCTTCTTCAGGTCATTCTGTTGGAATCACGTAACCGCCTTGGTGGGCGGGTGCATACTGACCATTCTTTTGGTTGTCCTGTTGACATGGGAGCATCATGGTGAAGTTCTATTTTAAAGTCAATCTTTCTCGATAATGATTCATTGCAGTTGGGCTCATTGATCTCTTCTCCATGCTTTTTGGTGTTCAGGTTACATGGTGTTTGCAATGAAAATTCTCTAGCTCCATTAATTCGTGGCCTAGGCCTAAGGTTATACCGCACTAGTGGTGACAACTCTGTATTGTATGATCATGACCTAGAGAGGTACTCATTTTTCTATATATCTTCTAATTATTCTTGATGCTTTGGGATTCCATAGATGGATTATGATTTATATTTTAGTTCAAAGAGCTACAAAATAATTTATGTACTATACTAAGTTGGTAAATGATAATGTATATCTGAGCTTGATTGATTATTTGTTTTAATTGTATAGTTCTCAAGGGTTAGGTTTGAATTTCTTTTAATTGGATTCTGAAGGACCATGACTGGACTTTTATTTATAGGTCAGGACAAACAATTTTCATGTGTTTTTTTATATACTCATGCTTGTTGTGTAGGGTTTTGTGAAGCCAGTTCCTTTTGTAATCAAGATGGCATGATAGATTTGCCTCCACCTGTATAAATAAACTGGTTATATACATACACATACATACATACATATATAATAATAATAATAATAATAATAATAATAAATAAATAAATAAATAAATAAATAAATAAAAAATCTGTATGGATGAAATTAATCGTTTTTCTAAATTAATAAGAGATTTGGTTGGTATGTGTAGTTATGCTCTTTTTGACAAGGATGGGAACCAAGTCCCTCAGCAAGTAGTCACAAAAGTAGGAGAAGCATTTGAGAGGATTCTCAAGGAGGTATTCTTTAGTGTTCTCTGGATATTTTTCTTGCTTCCCTCGTACATATATTGGCTTCAATATGATGTGATATGTGATCATAAAGATTATTATTTTTCATATCACAGACTGAGAAAGTAAGAAATGAACATGTCGTCGACATGTCTCTTTCCCAAGCTATTTCCTTTGTTCTAGAGAGATATCCACAACTAAGGTATGTCACTGCATCTAGCTGAATAGGACCTCACAGTACTGTACTGTATTTGGCCGAGCGGTCAACTAATGTGTTTCCTCAATTTACAGGCAAGAAGGGATGGCGCATGAAGTGCTGCAATGGTTTATATGTAGACTGGAGGCATGGTTTGCTGCAGATGCGGACACTATATCACTGAAAAATTGGGATCAGGTAACGACTTTGCCATGTTATCATTGTCACAAATTTGCTCCTCGCAAAGGAGATGATGAAGATAGCTGTTACAGAATTTATCTCTTTTATGATCATAGTCTGGCATCCTATTCTCACAACTCAGTGGAAATAAACTGCCTAAAGGTACAGGTTAAAGTAAGTCTCTCTCATCTCCTTTCTTAACCCAGTTTGTAGCTATGCCAGAAAGTCCTAGAAAAAAGGAAGGTTAAAATTATTTAGTTGATTAGTTAATTTAGCTTCAAACTGGGTGGAGACACAGAAGCCTTCCGGATGATTTTTCTGCAGTTTTAGGCTAAAATTGTGAGAGAAAAATGTGTGTGATATATGCTGCTTTAAGGAAAAGTAACAAAGAAAGAAAGGGAAGAAGTTTCTGGCCTTAGCCTAAAATAATCTGTCAATAATATGCTGTTACTATAAGGGAAGAGGAGGGAAGGGTAATTATTGATTAGTAGGTTAAGAAGAAAGATGAGATCATGGAGCTGATGGCATACGAGATATTTTTTCTTTGAACTCACATCAATCCCCAAAACAGAATAATTTCCTATCATTTATGCAATCTCAACTGATTAAGTATTATAAAAAAGGAATTGTGATGTAACTCAGTGTTTTTAAAGGCACTAGGTGCTAAAAGGCATCAAGGTCCCAAAACGTTTGAGGTGTTAGGCTCTTGCTTAGGCGTTTTCTCGAGCGAAGTGAGATGTTCTAGAACATTAAAATATAAAAAATATATAATATACTTAATAAATATGATTGATAATGCTAAATAAGGATTAATAATTCTAAATAAAAATAAGTTCTAAACAGGCTCAAGAGTTCTAAGGATTAATATTAGTTTTAATTTATTGGAAGATATGGTAATAGTAGTTAACAGTAGTTTTAATATTAGTTCTAAGGATTAACAATCCATTCAATAATAGTTAAGCCACTGTTAATAGTAGTTATAATAGTGCACAGTATGGGGGACAAGAGGAGTCACCAACGGTGGAAAGTGGGGAAGGAGAGGGCGGCGGTGATGGAGAAACCTTCAGGTGGTGGCAGCGATGGCAAAGGAAGCTGCAGACGACGGCAGTAGTAGTGGAGAAAGTTGCGGTCCTATCTCTCGGCGATGGAAAGAGCTACACACTAAAGCAGTAACGATGGAGGGAACTGCACACAAAAGCTATAGTAGTAGGAGCTTCAGACCTATCCGTCGGTGGTAGAGGAAGCGTCGAACCTATCCGTCGGTGATAGAGGAAACATCGGACTTGTTCATCGGCAGTGGAGGGAGCTGCATTTGGAGGCAGTGATAGTGGACTAGAGGTGGGTTGGGGCGGTGAGAGTAATCAATATTTACTATTAGTAGGTCAGGGGTCACATGTAGTGGGGGATGTGGGGATTCTGTTAGTGTTTGCTATGCTTTATTGGTTCGATTGAACCAATGGAAGTTACTGTTCAATCGAACTAGTGTTGACAGTCTGGTTCGATTTCTCACTTTCAATAGAGCGCTTGCTCGAGGTGCCTAACTTCTGGGCTCAGGCAAGCACGCAGGCGGTGCT
Organism: Musa acuminata AAA Group; assembly: GCF_036884655.1. Classification (NCBI taxonomy): domain Eukaryota; kingdom Viridiplantae; phylum Streptophyta; class Magnoliopsida; order Zingiberales; family Musaceae; genus Musa; species Musa acuminata. The sequence continues at coordinate 39,626,109 of NC_088335.1, forward strand.
TCACTAAAGCGCGTCACCCTACCACTGTTGGAGGCGCTTGGGCCATGCCACGCCTCTTTCGAGCGCCTGGGCGCCTTTTCAAAACATTTATGTAACTAGGCCTCTATGATCAGAAAATAATAGTCTTCTATGCTTTCTATATAAAGCATCCATATGCGCTCTAAAACTGATTCACTAAACCAAAAATCACTATATCATGCACTACTCACAGTATATTGTCATGCTTTTTTCATGATTAGTATGTCAACGGTAACAGTCTACAGCAAAACCCAGCCAAAATTTAAAATTGATGATAGTTAAAGCCTGGATAGATACAATAAACAACGATTATTTGACTATGTGAGTTGAACCAGACCTAGCCAGGTTTCATACAAGTTGAACATTTTGGATTTTGACTAGTAGTTGCATTTAAGAGTTTAACTACAAACAACCCATTAAATGGGTCTGGATTCATTTAAACCACACCTCAGTTATATGAATAGTTAAAGGTGAGTTTAATGGGAAAAGGTACAATGTACCAAGTCATGGTCTGCATGACAGCTTTATAGCAGCTGAAAGCTGGTTAATAGTGTATCGATAGTCAGAATTTGTGCACTTCAATAGGGAATTTGAGGCAAGATTGGTAGGTGGCCTGGCAGGTGGCAGTTAGTTTTGATAATAATGGTTCTCAGATAAAAACTGTCACCATGATCATAGAGCACAGGCCACAATTAATTTTGTTTACAGGAGGGGATTTTCTACTGTTTATTTGGTCCAGCACGGCCTTTCTCCTGATGTTATTAGGTTATACTCTGGCTCATGGTTCATTATTGACAAGAATTTAACCCACGAGTATAACTTTTGACATGTTTAATTTAATTTTCCTGGTTCAGAGCTACAATTATTGTTCCCTTAAAATTCTGTTGCATGTTTGTTGAGTTTCTATAACATTTTTTGGCATGCACTAATTGTAAATTTATGTTCAGAGAAATTGACAGTGACAAGTCAAATGAGTAAAAATGACATGACTGGTTACTCATCTTCTTTTGAAAGCAGGAACATGTTCTCTCTGGTGGTCATGGACTTATGTTGCAAGGTTACTATCCTGTTATACAAGCCCTTTCAGAGGATCTTGATATTCGTCTGAATCATAGGTATACTTTAATAAAATGTTCTATTAATCTCCTTCTAGGTAGAAATCAACAGTATTCTGAAAGTTCTTGTGGCCAATAAGCTGCTGCATATGGAAGGCAGTCATATGCTGAACTATACAGAAAAGAAAAACCTTGTCATTAATTTTGGTGCAGTGTCACAGTATATGGGTCACTACACATGTCTCAGACACTTGCCCATACTCATCACTTGAGTAGGTTCTTAGATGAGTCTAAAGATATGAGTCTAAAGATAATTCCTCCTTGAGATAATCCTGAACTCAGTCATCTTTTTAATTGTTTTCTACTGTATGCTAGTCACGTGTTTTGTGTGCTCTTTCTGTTGTAACTTATTTCTTAACCATGATTCTTTTTCTAAATAGCAGAGTATTTCATATAAACTTCATATGCCACATATGCATATTGTGTTTTCTCAGCTCAACATACTGTGTTTATTCTCTATTGAAAATAATCTGTAGTATCTCTACTTGTCATATGTGATTTTTTACGTGGAGCTGTTTATAACTGACATCAGTTAGCTACTTGAATAAACCTTTGTCAGTTCCCCATGCCCTGGGTCACATGATTGTGATAACACCTTGTTATCCTAGCTGGGGCTTTAAGAAATGGGGTTTTAGATTTAAACCATGTATTTAGATGGTGATCTTCTTATGAAAATTTGTGAGCAAGTGTTATAAATTTCTTGTTACTGATTCTTTTAACATCTATAGATGGCTGATTACTAGCTAAAAGTATGTCTAGGCTAAACTTCAGAATCTTTAACTGTGCACTACTTATTGGTGGTTTCTTAGAAATTATATCCCTACCATGATCTTCATCAAATAAAATGTTTTCCATTATTTTAACTAACACAGTGCAAACCAAAACATGGAACCTTAAGAGTAACTGGTAAGGCCTAATCTTTTGGATCACCATCACATCATCCAGAACCCAAATAAATTATGAGTTTAATAACTGGAAGGGTGTAATTTTCTTTAGATATATAGTGGTATCTTGGATATCTCTTCATAATCTCTTTAGAAAAACACTTACAAGTCAAAAACCAATTTTAAGGTACTATAGACGATATGAATTCTTTTCGTTTTGTCTACATTTTGTCAAAGAGCAATTGTATTTGCAAAGAATGTGTGCCTGAAAGATACAAACAAATTTGACATTCTCAGGCTGCTGTATGATTTGAGTTATCAATTGTTTGGAAGCTAATTATAGAATATTCTGATTGCAGAGAGTTTTTCTTCATATTATTCTTATTTTGCTGATTAAGGTCCTTGAAGGTTGCTTTATCCATAACTTCTTTTCAATGGAAAGGATCTAGGAATGCCCCAGTTATTACATCTTATGTTACCGAGACAATGAGAATGACAAACCTGATTAAGTTAGCAATTTGTACTCAAGCTTTTTTTTCTGCTTATTTACTACTTTTTTTCGTATCTATTCATGTGATCAGGGTGAAAAAAATTGCACAGTGCAACAATAGAGTAATAGTTACAGTAGAAGATGGAAATACATTTGTAGCTGATGCCGCTATTATTACTGTTCCTCTTGGGGTTCTCAAAGCTAATCTTATAGAGTTTGAGCCTAAGCTTCCGGAATGGAAACTCTCTGCGATCTCTGATATTGGCGTTGGCATCGAGAATAAGATTGCTCTTCGCTTTAGCAATGTTTTTTGGCCTAATGTAGAATTTTTGGGTTTAGTAGCTCAGAAATCTTATGCTTGTGGCTATTTTCTCAATCTCCACAAGGCTACAGGACATCCTATTCTTGTGTACATGGCTGCTGGAAGATTTGCTTATGACATGGAGAAACTTTCTGATGAAGAAGCTGTCAACTTTGTGATGTTACAGCTGAAGAAAATGATACCAGATGCAACAGATCCGGTTAGTTTCTATATATTGATCATATGATGCTTTAATTCCTTGAAGAGTTCAAATAAACCAAACTATGATATTTTGGCAGATACAACATCTGGTTTCGCACTGGGGAACAGATGGAGATTCCCTTGGTTCCTATTCTTGTGATCTAGTTGGGAAGCCAGCTGACATATATGAGAGGTTTTGTGCTCCTGTCGACAATTTGTATTTTGCTGGTGAAGCGGCAAGCGCCGACCATTCTGGTTCTGTTCATGGAGCTTACACCTCAGGCTTGATGGCTGCTGAAGTATGCCAAAGGCACCTCTCAGTACAGCATGGCATATCAGATCTTTTCCAGCTTGTAATGAGGGAGGAACTCAGTGAAGCCATGGTTCCCCTTCAGATATCTAGGATGTAATGCCGTCGCCATTGCTACATTTCTAACTATTGCTTACACCAGTTGAGTATGAGCTTAATATAAAACTAATGAAGCTTCTGTATTAGTTAATAAGGTCTTGAAATATGATGTTAAACTTCAATATCTGCATAGTTTCCATGCGTTGTGCTGATTTCTAATATTCTGTTCTTACACAAATCAAACTATGAAGTGGGGTACCAAACAGGTAAACCACCTTTTTAGATTCCTTTTCTGTTCTCCAGGGTTTTTAATTTCGGCCAATGTTTTGGATGGTTGGATTCAGGTTTCTTTTCAGCATTGGATTTGTTCATCCCTTTGCTAATAGTAGATGACTTGAGGGTTTTCTCCAACCTCCAACGGTGTATAGAATTTGATAATTAAGAATTTACCAGCATGCATTATTCGTACATTTAATGGAATTACACAGGCATCGTTAGTCACGTGACATGACATTTTGTCCCTATACATCCAATATCATCATAATATTGGATATATATATATATATATATATATATATATATATATAGAACTATAATAGTGGTCCTATCTAATTAGATAATATATACTATAGATATTATTAGATTTTGATTATAATTATTGATCAATATAAAAAGTCTAAGATTTCTTAAAAGTTGATTTAATGGGAGATTTCTAATAATTGTCCTAGGCTCTCTGTAGTTGTTTATAGGGATGAAATATTAGTTATTAAGATTACATATTTATTCTCAATCTTCCTTAGTTTCTAATTCATTCATCGCTAGTGATCTTGTAAAAGATAGAAAAAGAAAAAAAGATAAGTTTAATTTTCCTTATAGATTGATATCGTTATATCTTTCAAATCCGTACAAATCAGATAAAGACTTTTTAAATGACTTGATCTAATGTTATTTGATTTCAATTTATGACATTAAAGATTTTCATATAACAGTAACAAAATCATGATTTTTATGTTTACAATTAGTATCAAAGCTATGTTTTGAAATAAAATACCTTAGATTTGTTTATTAGCATCATTCATTTGAGAAAATGTGTTATTCGATTTTGATTTACAATACATAAATGATTTGTTTATGTTGACGATATGCTTTTCCATCTAGTCCTTCTGTTGCTTGCTTGTGAGTGATCCGAGGTTCCTCTTGATCAATAGGCCACCATAGATAGTTTATTATCGACGCTAATGTTGTTGAGAGCGATGGTCTTTGATAATCGCTAGCTTAGTCACGAGCATTAGTTGTGTACAAGTGCTGTTATACGCTGCAAAAGCATCATGGGGTATGACAACCGATGGCGATCGCATGTATAACTACTTGTGTACCATGATTGGTGTCAACTGGATGCCAAAAGCTGCAATTTCCAATAGCTATGTAACATAGAAAAATAATTGCGACTGGGTGGATGCATGGACACAACCACATGTCACCATAATCGTGGGAGTCATCGGTTGGTGCATATGTATAACTTTATGATGGGATAATCATGGGTGGCACTTAGTCGACGATGCCCCATGAGGAACTCGCACGTGGTGAGAACAACTGCATGTGAGCATGATGACATAATATGACATGATAACTGGTGAGAATAGCGACTGCTAGAGTGGCGATCGCACACTGTGAGTGCCACATTGCTAAAGAAAAAAAAAAGGTTTCATTTATTGAAATTATAGTTTTGCTCTTATAAATCTCTTAATTTCAATTTATATCCTTTTGAGAGTTTTGCCATTTAGAAACTCTAGTTTCATTATATATCATAAGAAAAATTATAGTTTTATCCCTCAAAAATTAAATTTTTTTGACTTATATCCTTAATTATAAAATTATCTAATTTGATTTATTTTAATCTTGATCATGAATGTATTTTGATTGCTTGACTTAATCAAGTTTTAATTAAATTTAGGGAAAGTCAATTTTTGATCAATGATCAATTTTAATTTTTGACTAACTTAATTGGGCTGATATTTAGTCTTGGACTTGTCTAATTAAATATGGTTGATTAATCTAATTTAGGATTTCATATGGAAATAAATAAATAAATTATGATTTTTCTTTTATAGTTTTCTTATATGATATATTGATAAAATTTTATATGTGATAATAAAAAAATAATTATTATTCTTGGATATTTATTTGATTATTCATATATATATATATATGTTTAAAATTATAAAATATATTTATTTTTCATATAAAAGCATGACTTATGTTCATCCTGATTATAGTTATCATATGATTTTTTCTTTTTACTGATTGATATTTAATAATTATTATGATTAGTATTTTATTATTATTAAAATATTTGGTATAAATTAGATTAAAAATATTTGATGAATATTTTTTGTAACTTACATCCCTAAGCTTTATTTGACTAGTAGTGCCAAAGTGATTTTAGATGGTAAACTTATGGGATATGAATTGTGATAAATATCTTATCATTTATAAGATATTTTAAATTATATTATATTATTATATTAGCCTTGTAGTTGTCAAAATAGTTAAGACTAATAACTTCTAAAATTACATTAAAGACTTAGTTTTAAATGATATTAAAATTTAATATTTATAATGACACATAATTAGAAGATCTAGATAATCCTAATACGATGGGTAAGATGATACTATTTTAGATATCCTTATAGTTTAGGATTATATACCCAAAGATAGTAATACTATTCTATAAGAATTATATCAATAGTTCAATATTTATTGAAAAGCTTAAAATATTAATATTATTTTATTTTATTATAATGAGACTACTTTCATTTCATTCTTATTAATGTCTCTCTATTTTTTAGATTAAATTATTATAAATAACTTAAGCATATATAATTTATATTGGATGTGTTAGACCTTGATCATATTAGTTGAAAGGATATTAAACATAACTACTGAAAGTTTTGTAGAGTAAATAATTGACATAAATAATCAAGAAATGTATAAAAGATTCAATTTTATGATAATTATTAATAATATTTAGATTCATTACGATCTACAACTAGCATACTTGAATATTTAAATTTTTAATTTTAATTTATTGATAAATCATTGACTAACATATTTATAAAAGATCGAAATAAAATTTTGTATGATGGTATTTGAGGAATTCAAGATTATATACACTTAATATAGCTGACAAAGCTATAAGTTCAAGAACATTAGGCATGAATGTAATTAAGTTATTTCTCGTATAATTTATTCTTAGTTTGATGCATTTAAAATTTATTACAATACAAAAGGATAAGGAAAATTTAAATGAGTTGACTAGTATATGTATTTATTAAGAATTAATATTAAAATAGAAAAGACTCATAATATTTTAGATATTACTCTAGGAGTGGATAGTAATAAAAGAAAGTTGAAGCACAAATCACTTGAGTTTATAAATAATTTATAAACTTATAAAAATACTTTATAGTAAAGTGAAAAGTTTCGTGAAGGACTATAAGATTGGTTCGAAAAGGAGAGGTATAAGTTTAACCTTTATATATTTCAAATCAAACATTGCAAAAGTCATTTTCTAATAGTTGGTGGATTGATTCTGACACTTCAACTTATGTTACTAATAATAAAAATTTATTTTAAATATAAAAAATAAAATAGTATAAAATATTTATCATTATATGGAATCATCTTAAAGTGAAAATGATAATAGTGGGTACTTATTGCCTATGCTTAGAGATGATTCATTATATGAATTTTGAGGATATATGTTATGTTCCTACAATTCTAGAAATTTAGACTCTTTATCTAGAATTATCAAGATTTTATTTCTCTTTTGGTGATGGTAAACTTATCATGATTCAATAGTCTTTTAAATTTTATATGATGATTTATATAGAATTAATATGAATATTTAGTTTATAATAATTCTATAATCAAATATTAGAATGAAATATAGTTTTATGAACTCTTTGAGATTATATATGCTTGCATATATGAGTTACTCTATTTTTTTTATTTTAGTGGAGAGAGATATGTTATCACTTTTATAGATTATTTATTGAGATATGATTATTTAAGATCTCAAGCCATTGACATATTTAGGTGTACATAAAGTCAAAATATAATTAGATAAAAAATTAAAATTATCAGATTTGACAAGGATTATAAATTTTATAGTAGTTATGATGAGTTAGATCATAATTTTGACTCTTTCTTATATTATTAAAAAAGTGGGTTATTTGTGCTTAGTATGTCTTATCAGATGTGCTAAAGTAGAATAAGGTTACTAAAAGATAAAATCATACTCTCTTGTAGATATAGTTACGAGCATAATGAGTTATTTTCTATACTTTAATCAATGTGAGGAGAAACTCTAAGGATTATTATGTATATCTTAAATAGGATTTCTAGTAAGTAAATTTCATTAACTTTCTTTGAGTTATAAAATAGTAGGAAACCAAACTTGAGATATTTATATATGCTAGGACCATTTCAGCACTTGGGTGAGGGATTAGTGCTTTCGTAAAATTATATCGATTCAAAAATCTTATTCAATAAAGCCCATATTAGAAATATGAGTTTAACTTGAAATGTTCGTAAAAGTAGTGAGCAAGTAAATCGGTTTGCAATATAAGTGAAAAGCAGAAAGTAAATGCAAATCTAGTTTATAGTGGTTCGGTCGTTACGACCTACGTCCACTCCCGATTCCTCTTCTGTCAAGGCCACCGACATTCACTACTGATCTTCTTTCAATGGGCGAAGATCAACTATCCTTTTATAACTCTTTTTCCTTTTAACAGGCTTAGGAGAGAACCTTTACAACTCTTTTTTACACTAGACCTCACTCCTCTATTTATAAGACTTTCTAAACTTAAGAGGAAGAGACTCTATACTTCAAGAGAGTTTATACTTTGTTTTTCTCAAGTATATTTTCTCCCTTTTTTACTCTATTTCTTGTCGCCTCTAAGTAGGAAAAAGTAAGGTATTTATAGACCCTGCCAATCTGACACTGGGCGGTACCACTGCTCAATCTAACGGTACCACCACTTGAAACATTGACACTAAGCGATACCATCGCTTAATCTGGGGTACTACCACCTGACTTTCTCGGAGATTGGGCTTTTGACTTTTCCAGCTCATAGGCAGTTCCATCGCCAGTTTGGTGGTGCCACCACTTGACTAAACTTTTGAGTCACTAAATGAGCTTCCCAATGAGCCCAAATCAATCTCAATTTAGGTCTAATTAGCCCATAATTGAGTTAGCATGATTATATCAAAAACTAACTTAATTAGCCCCTTAAACTACTTCGATCTAGACAAATTGTTTGACATATCATTGGTTCATCTGGCCTTCGTCTGACCCTTTGGTATATCGTCCTCTCCTTCGGCATATTGCTTAATCGACGTATTGACCTCCTGCAATATCTGATCTTTCTGGTGCAATGTCCAATCCTTCTGGCCAAATGCTTGAACTCATGACACGAAATCTTTCTATTGGTACGTCGACTAGTTCTTCGGCCCGATGTCCATTCTTCTGACATATTTTACTCCAGCCTAACTTCTAATTCTTCATGCTTTAATCAATTTGCCTTTGTATGATCAAAGATAGTCCTACATTACTCAAACGCTGATTAGATCATAACTTCATTAATTGATTTCATCATCAAAATCCGAGATTCAACAATCTCCCTCTTTTTGATGACGACAATCAATTAATGATCGAGTTTCACTAAACTCCCCCTTCTATATGCCATAATTTCAATTATGAATCATATGCAATACATCATATCAACATAATTATTACTTACATCATAAGTTGAAGTATTGTATGCATAATCATCATACATAATTTTAAAATATAAAAGTACATCATACCGTATGATTCAAATTTTAAACCATCATCATAACTTCTCCCCCTTTGTCATTAACAAAAAGGAGAAGTGTAACTAGCATATTTTTAAAACACACAGGTTCTACTTCATTATATTCACTATAGAACATGCAAGCTAACAAGTTTTAGAGATATGCAAGTTTAACAATTTTACTTTTCTTAAGATGTGGAAGGTATCACTTTTGCTTCTTCTTGGAACGTGCATGCTAGCACATTTGCTTCTCTTTGAGATTTGTAAGCTAGCAAGTTTTTCTCATCGAAATGTGTAAGCTAGCACTTTTGTTTCTTTTTGAGATTTGCAAGCTAACAATACTTTCTCCCCTTTTATCATTGTTAAAAAGAAAGGAATAATATAATAATATAATTTTTTTCCCTTTACATCAATTTTCTAATCATGACAAATATTAATAACAAAGATAAATTTGCATCAAGAGTGATCAATTTGATGATAGGGTATAGATATCATAAACACAAAGGAGTCATAAACTAATCTCAGTTGTGAATATCGAAAGATCATGACTCATTTTGATAAGTCTTCTCTTTAGTAAAAAAAAAAAAAAAATCATATGAGAACAAATAATATAAGACTTTATTCATAAAAAATAAATCTCTAAGTTATAATTCTGACAATTCAAGAGAAAAATCATGATTCATTTGGATAAATATTTTCTTTAGTAAATAGCAAAAAAAAAAGTAGGAGATTAAAATATCTTGGTTCATGTAGAATAAATCTCAAGTTATAAATATTGAGAAATCAAGATCATGGTTTATTTGCATAAGTCTCCTCTTTAGTAAATGGTGAGAAGAAGAAATCATAGAAGATAGAAAAGACTTTGATTCCCATAAAAGATATCTTTAGTCAAGAAATCAATAGAAAGTTCACGATTCGGTTGGAGAAAGTGAAAGATTTGGATAAAACTCATTCAAATTCAATTCGTCAAATCATCAAAATCACTTTCATAGTTCAAGAGATTCATAAAAAATAACATAAATAGATTCATATTAGCATGCCCTAGTTTTCCATACAAAAGTCATGCATCATCATTTAAAAACCAAAAAATAAGTTTCATCACAAAAATAATCAAGATCAATAAGTCATAAATCATAAAAATCATCATTACTTTAAATTATCATTATATCATTACATCATTAAACATAAAGCATCTTCAATCAAAATCATTTTGTTTCGGCTAGTGAGCTTTGTGAAGTGTGTTGGATCTCCGTCATATACATTGAGCATTCACTATCAAGATTTTAATTTTTGCTCCTAGTTTTTAGTTGGTGAAAGTGAAAGATTTGGATAAAACTCATTCAAATTCTGTCAAATCATCAAAATCACTTTCATAGTTCAATGGATTCATAAAAAATAACATAAATAGATTCATATTAGCATGCCCTAGTTTTTCATACAAAACTCATGCATCATAATTTTAAAACCAAAAAATAAGTTTCATCACAAATATCATCAAGATCAATAAGTCATAAATCATAAAAATTATCATTACCTTAAATCATCATTACATTATTACATCATTAAATATAAAACATCTTCAATCAAAATTATTTTATTTCGGCTAGTGAGCTTTGTGAAGTGTGTTAGATCTCCTATCATATACCTTGAATATCCACTATTAAGATTTTAATTTTTGCTCCTAGCTTTCATTTGTAGAGATATCTACAAGAAAGGTGGGTCTGCTATAGGTACCCATTTGATTTTGGGTCCCTCATGTTTAGATCTATCTATCTTGTTTTTTGACATAAGATCATTTATGGTTCATTTTGGAACTCAAACTAATTTATGCAAGTTATATCTTTTAAATAAATATTTATATACATAATGACCATGTCTATCATAAAAAATACACTTAACCTTATGGGGAACATGCAAAGTCGATCTTTTAACAAAGACTTTTATTGAGTATTATTCACAAAGTCAATTCCTTTCTTTCTACATATATGACCCTTATTAGTAAGAATCATGTTTAATGATTTGCTACCAATTTTAAAATTTTTTAATACTTATTCTAATAATATATATTTTTTTTGTATGAACCTAATTCTTCACATTAAGTACAAGAGGTTAACATGTAATTATCATACTTATTTTTAAAATTTTTAAAATTATTAGAGAGAGAAGCGTGATCTTTTGTTAACAGTTTATATTTTTTATCAACTAATTCAAATAAATCATGAAAAACATCAATTAATTCACTGTAAGGTAAATAAGTTTTGGTTGAATCATTACCTCGTTGTTGAAAGCCATTAAAGCATAGTTCATCACTTCATCTTCATCGGTTTGCTCCTCGTCTTCGGATACACTTGATTCATCCCATGTCATCTTGAATACTTTATTTTTCTTTTGCAGCCTCTTCTTTTTAAGTTCGTTTTTATTCTTAGGTTCTTGTTTTATGAACTTTTAAAACTTTTTTATTATGAGTTCAAAGTCATTATCACTTGAGCTTTCGCTCGAGTGGTCTTTTTTTGTTCCAAGCGTCAAATTCTTCCTGTTCTTTAGAAGGTTATTCTTATATTCATCATGTGTCAAATAAGTCATTTCATAGGTCATTAAAGACCCGATAAGTTCTTCAAGAGCAAAGTTGTTCAAGTCCTTTGCTTCTTATATTACCATCACTTTTGAATCCCAATATTTTAGAAGGGATCTTAGTATTTTATTTATAAGTTCAAGGTTAGAAAAACTTTTACCAAATGTTTTTAAACCATTGACAATATCCATAAAATGAGTGTACATGTCTCCAATGGTTTCGCTTGGTTTCATTTGAAACAACTCATAATTATGCACTAAAAGATTAATTTTTAACTCTTTAACTCTAGTTGTGCCTTCATGTATGACTTCGAGTGTATGTCAAATGTCATGTACAGTTTCACATATAGAAATATGATTAAATTCATTTTTGTATAAAGAACAAAACAAAGTGTTCATCGCTTTAGCATTCAAAGAAAAAATCTTGTTTTCAAAATTATTCCATTCATTCATTAGTTAAGAGGACTTTTGAAAACTGTTTTCAACAATTTTTCATAAATCAAAATCCATAGAAATTAAGAAAATCTACGTATGTGTTTTTCAATAAGTGTAACCCGTCCCATTGAACATAGAAGGATGAGTGATAGAGTGACCATTTTGATTGTTGATAAAAGCCATCTCTCTTGGGTGTTAAACCAAATGGAGAGAAATGTGACTCTAATATCAATTGTTAGGACAGTTTCATCATAAAGAGAGGGGGGGGTGAGGGGTGTGGGTGGGGGGTGCGGGGGGTTTGAATTAGTGCTTTCATAAAATTACATTGATTCAAAAATCTCATTCAATAAAGCCCGTATTAGAAAGATGAGTTTAACTTGAAACATTAGTAAAAGTAGTGAGTAAGTAAATCAGTTTGCAATATGAATGAAAAGCAGAAAGCAAATGCAAATTGAGTTTATAGTGGTTCAGTCGTTGCAACCTACGTCTACACTTGATTCCTCTTCCATCGAGGCTACCAGCGTTCATTACCAATCTTCTTTCAATGGGTGAAGATCAACTACCCTCTTACAACTCTTTCTCTTGCTAACATGCTCAAGAGAAAACCTTTACGACTCTCTTTTATACTAGACCTCACTCATCTCTTTAGAATATTTTTTAAACTTAGGAGGAAGAGACTCTATACTTTAAGAGAGTTTATACCTTTTTTCGCAAGTATATTTTCCCTCTTCTCTACTCTATTTCTTGCTACCTCAAGTAGGAAAGAGTGAGGTATTTGTAGACCTCAAATGACTTAAAAAATAGAGCCAAAAAGTGTCACATCCTTGATTTCAAGGGTATTGGCAAAACCACCACTTGCTAGTCTAACACCGAGTGGTACCACGACCCAGTCTAACAGTACCACTACCTAACACACTGATACTATTGGGAAATCTAGGGGCGACATCACATGCACAATGGAAGAACAGAAAAACAAAAACCTAAATTTCCCAAAAATATGTTCGTCGTCGTGTGAAGAGTGGTACGTTAAAACCTGTAAAACTTAAATTTACATGTGAGATAGTGTATTTACCTAGGGAGATTATATATCCCTGAATTCCTATAGATCTATGAGATTGGATGAAGGAGTTCAATTGCCCTTGTCTCTAGCGGTGATCCACACAATAGGGTTGCAATGATGCTCGTCAAATCGCTGTCCAAATCTCTATACCTGCTATCTAAGGAGAAGAATGGGAGAAGAGAATAGGAGGTGAGAACCAGGAAGCCCCAACCTATGGGCCTTTGGTTCTCTCTTATATATATAGGCCCCTAAGTAACTTAATCCTAATTGATCATACCCTATTGAATACTAGATCTCCATCCAATTACCCAAGTCTCTTAGATTAGTGGGTCTCTACTCAATAATGTCTTATTAGCTCTTATTAAATCTCATCCATGGGATCCAATAATTTAGGGGTTTATTGGATATCCAATAAGATAGGGGCTCTAACGGATATCTTATATCCGAACCTCTACTCGTTATAATGCCTACTATATGTATATAACCTTTTAGGCCCAATATCGAGCTGGCTGTGAGTCATACATGTCAGAACTCCTTCTGGCTTAGTAAATTATTATCTCTATAATAATTCACTCAACTCATCGACTACAAACGTACTAGGCCACTACGCTGTAGTTCCCAGATGATATAGGAGAATATAATCTTTTAGACTTATTTGTCCTCAGTTACCATGTACCTATAGTCTCTCATCCATCTAATATCTCAAAGACCATATACCGGGCATGGTGTTGTCAGGTATATACGGCTTCTCCTCGAGTCTCGCTTTAATTGGATTATCTTATAGAACTCTTTCTCTATCAATCCGAATGACCTTGGCCAAGGATTTGTTTGAACAAAAATACATAAGATATTCTTATTATGATATCGAGAGCAAATGATCCTATAACGATACTCAATAGCCCTCATAAGGTTGGCTACCACTCCCAATGATCGGCTATACTAGATCCGGAACTTCTAAACCTATAAGTATAGTATCAAAGAGTGGAGTACTTATACAGAAAATTCTTGGTATCTCAAGTCTAAGGACCAGATACACTACTAAGATAATGAAATCACTGTCTGATAATGATATATCATCAACCATCCAATATTCCGTAAGCGGATCAATCAGTGAACTCATTTTCTAATAAGCACCTACATTGTAGCCATAGAATCCCCACACGGGCAACTATAAGACCAACCATCTTCATCATATGGATGGGTATATAACACACCAATCTGTTCAGTTATCTCGATGTCCCTCTCGAGTAACCTATAACCAAGATTATTTAGGGTCTGTGTTTAAAGGCAAATATGTCTCATTATCATAATCTCATCATGATCTGATTCCCATTACACAAATCCATGAACATCACAATATACAATAATTATATATATATATATATATATATATATATATATATATATATATATATATATATATATATATATACAACAAGTAATATAAAGTGAGAGAATGTCATAATAATAATAAGCAAAAAGACTATGTGACATATCACTATGTCACACATGCCATCACTCACGTGATTGACTTGTAGGGCACTTATGACTAGTATACACTGGGAAGTACCACCGTTTAACAGTCTCGGAGACTGAGCTTTTAACTTTTCTAGCTCATAGACAGTTCCACCTTCAGTTTAGCGGTGCCACCGCCAGTTTAGCGGTGCCACCGCTAGTTTGGTGGTACCACTGCGTGACCCAACTTTTGGGTCATTGAATGAGCCTCCTAATGAGCCCAAATCAGTCCTAATTTAATCCAAATTGACCCCTAATTGAGTTAGTATGATTATACCAAAAACTAACTTAATTAGCCCTCTAAACTACTTCGATCTAGATAAATGATTACAAAGCATGAATCCTTTGTCTAGCATATCATTAGTTCATCCGGCCTTCGTTCGACCCTTCGGCGCATCATTCTCTCCTTCGACGTATTGCCCATTTGGCATGTTGACCTTCTGCAACATTCGATCTTTCTAATGCAATGTTCAATCCTTCTAGCCTGATGCTTGAACTCATGGCACGAAGTCCTTCTACCAGCACATCAACCAGTCCTTTGGATCGACGTTCAATCTTTTGACATATTTTACTTCGACCCAACTTCTGATTCTTCCTTCTTCAATCAATTTGCCTTTGCATAATCGAAGATAGTTCTACGTTACTCAAACACTAATTAGATCATAACTTCATCAATTGATTTCATTATCAAAATCTAAGATTCAATAATATATTTATGATTATCTTATAGAGATAAGGGTTTTAAAAATTATTTTTAGATATTTGATTGGTTATTCAGAAAAATCCAAGGATACAGATTTAGTATAAGGATAATAGAATATAGTAATGTAATATTCATAGAAAATGATAAAATAAGTGAGAGTGAAAAATCTTAAAAGATTATTTTTGATATAGATGAGATATACGTTGATACTCTTTTATCATTTTCTATTCGAGAGATTGATGTTCCTTAAATCACTAAAAGAATTAATGAGGGTGAATAATACAATAATATTGATGAGCTCCTACATGATGTGATGTTGTTGCTAATAAATTTATAGAACAACCACAACCAAAAGTTTTAAGAAGATCTCCAGAGAAAGAAGATATATTATTTTTTATTATTATGTAGTATATATATAAGAATCAGAATATGATACAGGAATCAAAAGGATTCCTCATTATATTCACAAGTTATGAAAAGTAATGATTTTGAAAAATGGTACGATATAATAAAAGAAGAGTTGAAATCAATAGATTAAAATTATATTTAAGAATTTATTGAATTATACAATAATTACAAAAGAGCCTATTATACAAGCATGACTTAAAGAGTAATGTCGAATGATATAAAAAACAAACTTATAGCCAAAGGTTTTACTTATAAAGAATGCATCGATTATAACGAGATATTTTCTCTAATTTTTTTAAAATAAATTCGTTAAGAATCATCATAATATTAGTAACTTATTATGATTTTGAGTAATATCATATAGATATGAAAATAATATTTCTGGATGAAAATCTGGATAAGAAAAATTATATGAATTAACCTAAATGATTAGTAGATAAGAGATAGGAAATATAAAATTTGGTACACAAATTTAGGAAATTTATTTATGACTTTAAACAAGATTCTATATTGGCATATAAAGTTTCATAATATTATTATTTCTTTTAGATTTAAGAAAAATATTATTGATTAATGTTTATATCTAAAGATCGGTTAGAGCAAGTTTATTATATTAGTTTATATGTAGATAATATTTTACTTATAATAGTGATCTTGGTTTATTATATCGAACCAAGAAATTTCTCATCAAGATTTTTAAAATGATTGATATAAATGAGATAACTTATGTTATTAATATTGAGATATTTAAGAATAAATCTCAAATATTACTAAGACTATCTCATTATATATTCAGTAAATGACAAAAGTAAAAAATTTCAACCAAAACAATTATGTTTAAAATGACTTGCAAGATGATCAAATAAAAAAATATTTTATATATATGTGCAGCTAGAAATCTATTATATGCTTAAGTCTATAACATACTAGATATTAATTTTATAGTTGAAATACTAGATATATATATCGGAGTTACCCAAGAATAAAATACTAAAAGGCTACAAAGAAAGTAATAAGATATTTGGACAAAGGATTATATGCTTATATATATGAAATTAGATCATCGTGAAACGATGGTACTTTCAGATGTTAATTCTATAAATTGTCTCGATAGTAAAAAGTCTACTTTACATTTTATATTTATTAGTTGAATGAGTAATTTATAAAAAAGTATAAAATAATATATTATTATATTATCAATAATAGAAGTTAATTTTGTAATATACTTTGAGGCTACTAATCAAGCTTTATGACCATAAAATTTTATATTAGGACTTGGTGTAGTCAGATTTAATTACCAAGTTATTGAATATATATTTTGGGACATATCACAATAATTTTCTTCTCTAAGAATAATAAATATTTTAGTAATTCTATGTATTATGATATAAATTACTTGATAGTTAGATAAATAGTTCAAAAATAATTAATGTCAATTAAGAACTTAAGTTTTACTATATTGATTGTTAATGTTAAATAAGTGTTTGAAAAAACATGTTCTTATGATTGAGTTTGTGAGTAACCAATAAAAGATATGATGATACATGTTTGAGTGAATATTATAATTGACATTCTTATCTACATAATTAAAGTTACTTGTTTCTACTATTCTATTCAAATTTATATATGCACATATTATGGTCAAATATGATAATAGAATTATCTTGATATGATAAATTACATGGGTTATTTGGATGAAGGGCTAACAATATTATAGTACATAGAAGGAACTATGATTTTTACTGATATATAATCACAATGACTCGTATTGATAGTTAGACTTAATATGGTATGATTATATTTATTGAATTTATTAGCTTGTTCTATAAAATTGATGCGTACTGTCACGAATGATTGTCACGCACCCGTAACAACTCCGTTCAACGAACCGTTCGTTACTCTCGTCTACATGTACAGTTACTTGGCAGCATGTTTTGGCTTAGTTTTAAGTCCTTTTGCTTGTAAAAATGTAAGTTCGAACAAGTTGCAGCGCTATAGTGCGACCACTCACCGAACCGAGCAAAACAACCCCAAAACAGCTCCGTTTTCACGTGCCACGGGCTGATTTCTATAGCTCACTACTGCACGTGAAACGTCAGCCATCTCAGTACCCTAGAATCCCTCGGGTAGCACAAGGCTGGATGGGGCTTCGGTATAGTATCGGGAGTTGAACAATCTTTCGCAAGTTTGCACGTTACTTTGACAGGAACTTGTTGTCGCGCCCGGCACCTGGTGAACAGCTGTTTGTGGACTTGCAGTTATTCGTTCAACCTTCTGAAGTTCTTGTTTCCCCCCTCTTCCTCTTTTCTCTTGTGCACGCAAGGTACTCGCTTAATTGCTTGTAAAGCTTCCCCTTTTCGCGAGACGTCGGGACTTGTCCGTCGCTTGTTCTTCGAACTAATCAACTTTCTCTTTTTACAGGTCCTTCGGGACCTGCAAGAGGTTGCAAGTGGGCCGATCTTTGCAGATGAAAATCACAAGGGTGAAGCACAACTTAGGCAACACAAGCAAAGTTCACGTCTTTGCCACAAGAGTGCCTCGCGGCAATGTAAGCTAAGTTCGCGTCTTTGCCGCAAGGGTGCCTCACACCTTAGGCAATTCCAACTAAAGTCGTGACATTGTGGTATCAGAGCAGGTAAGCACTTCGAGCAAGTAGCGAAGGAACTTTGCAACTTAGCAATGACAAAGCATCATAGCAAATCAAGCAAGACGGGGCAAGCTGGACCCTTGCCCCATGTAGCCGCAGGTGGGCTACAAGTGCACATTTGCTCACATGTTGTTGGAGCCGCTCAGGAGGAGCATGATAGCGAACATGATGAGCAAGAAGTTGGCTACTCTCCGCGAGCAGAGGAGGCACAATCTGGAGCACTAATCGGGAAAAAGAGTCATAAGGAGAGACTCACAACGACGAAAACCCGCTTGGACGTTCTCGAAGCGAGCTTGGAGGAACTCTACCATGGCTAACGAAGGCTTGTTGGGGTAGAGAGCTCGTACAAAGAAGTAGAGTCTAGGATCGACAAGGTCGAGGCCCTAGTCGACCGATTGTCAGATGACACCAAAGACTCCGTGCAACACCTGTAGGAAGTTATGGCGGAACTCACTTCGAGGGTATCCATGCTCACAAGGGTACTAAATATGGGAGGAAGCAACACCCACGTTGCATTGTCATAAAACTTGAGGGCACCCGAGCCTCATGGTTATGGAGGGGCCAGAGATGCAAAAGAGCTTGAGAATTTCCTAGTCGATATGGAACAATACTTTCGAGCTTCGAGGCCTGATTCTGAAGAAACCAAAGTTTATATAGCGACCATGTATTTGAACGGAGATGCAAAACTTTGGTGGCAAACCCGTTGGGAGGAGATCCAACAAGGTCGGTGTCGAGTTGACACATGGGAGGACTTGAAGCGAGAGTTGAGAACTTAGTTCCTATCGGAGAATACTGAATTCGTTGTAAGAAGGAAATTGAGACAACTCCACCAAAATGCTTCCATCTGAGACTATATGAAGCAATTTTCTACACTAATGCTGGACATCCAAGACATGTCCGAGAAGGATAAACTGTTTAGCTTCCTCGATGGTTTGAAGCCATGGGCACAACAAGAACTACATCGAAGGAATATTGTCGATTTGATCGGGGCAATTGCTACCGCAGAAAGGCTTACTGACTTCGTTTCCTCTGAAGACCCAGGAAGAAAGAAATAATCTTCAAGCAATCGCCCTTCAAAATATTCTCGAGGGAAGGAGCTCGGGGGAGAACAAAAGAAGAAGAGTTCCCACAAAGGTCCAAGCCCGAAAGGCAAGACCCCGAAACCTAGCAGATGCTTCTTGTGCAAAGGGCCACGCATAGTGAGGGAGTGCCCACAAAAATAGGCACTCAATGCTTTAACAGCTTCCATCCATCCCCCCAAATCGGACAAGGGCAAGGCTTTCGCTCTTAATTCGAGTAGTTTTGAATCTAGCAACGATGACGAGAAGTCGTAAGGACCCTGGATGGGAGCAATGCGTTTGTTGAATGCCATGCAGGGTTAAGTGGGGGAGAACACGAAGATAAAGCTACAAAAAGCAGGAAGTGGTAAGCTGATGTACATAGACATCAAGCTAAATGGCCAAACGACCCGTGCAATAGTGGACACGGGTGCTAGTCACAACTTTATTGCCGATCGAGAAGTAAAGCAACTTGGGCTGATCTTGGAGAAGAGCCCAAGTCGAATGAAGGCGGTGAAAACAAAGGCCAAGCGGGTCTCTAGGTTAGCAAAGGGAGCCCCCATTAAGATTAGAACATGGAACGGGAGCACGAATATGATGGCAGTGCCATTAGACGACTTCCAACTAATTCTTGGAATGGAGTTTATGAACGTAGCGAAGTTGGTGCCAATGCCGTTCCTAAACACCCTATGCATGATGGGGGGTGACGACCCTTGTGTGGTTCCTATTTCTCGAAGAGGAACCAAAGACCCCCAACAGATATCGACATTACAACTGATGAAGGGGGTACGAAAAGGCAAACTAACATTCATGGCTGCTATAAAGCTAGAGTCACTCGACGAGAAGGCCATGCTAGTCATAAGTGCCCAGCAAGCCAATCACGTGAGTGATGGCACGTGTGACTTGATACAGAATCTTTTTGCTTATTATATTTTTGGCGTATATCACTTTATAACTATTGCATAAATGCATATGCATTGTGATGTCCTTGGATTTGTGCAATGGGAATCGGATCGTGATGAGATCACGATAATGAGATCGATTCATCTTTAAACACATATCCTAAATAATCCCGGTCATAGGTTACTCGAGAGGGACATCGTGATAACCGGATAGACTGGTGTGCTGTATACCCGTCCATATGATGGATGCAGCTGGTCTCATAGCTGCTCGTGTAGGGACACTAGGGATACAGTACAGGTGCTCATTGGAGAATGAGTTCACTGATTGATCCGCTTACGGAATGCTGGATGGTTGATGATGCCTTATTGTCAGACAACGATTCCGTAGTCCTAGTGGTGTATCTGGTTCTTAGACTTGAGACACCAAGGATGTCCTGTATGAGTGCTCCACTCTTTGATACCAGACTTATAGGTTTGGCTGTTCCCAGATCTAGTACAGCTGGTCATTGGGAGTGGTAGTCGACCTTACGAGGGCTATTGAGTGTCGATAGAGGATCATCCACTCTCGGTATCATGAGAGGAATATCCCATGTGTTCTTGCTCAGACAAATCCCTGGCCAGGGTCATTCGGGTTGAGAGAGAAAGAGTTCTCCGGGAGAATCCGATTAGAGCGAGACTCAAGTAGAAACCGTATGGGTCTGACAGCACCATGCTCGATATACGGTCTCTGGGATATTAGATGGATGAGGGACTATAGGTACATGGTAACTGAGGACAGACAGGTCCAATGGATTGGATTCCCCTGTATCGTCTGGGGACTACGGCGTAGTGGCCTAGTACTTCCGTAGTCGATGAGTCGAGTGAATTATTACAGAGATAATAATTCACTTAGTTAGAAGGAGTTCTGACAGGTATGACTCACGGCCAGTTCGATATTGGGCCTAGAGGGTCACACACATATGGTAGGCATTGCGATGAGTAGAGGTTCGGATATGAGATATCCGACGGAGCCCTTGTCTTATTGGATGCAGATCCAATACCCACTAGGGAAAGGACCCATTAGGGTTTTGACACGGGATCTCTATAAATAGGAGGGATTCACAGCCTCATAGACTAGAGTCTTTGCTTGCCCTTCCTATTCTCCTCTCCCTCTCCACCTCAGAGTAGGCCTGGAGTTTTGAGGAGCATCGTCGCAACCCTGCTGTGTGGATCACCGCTAGAGAGGAGGACGCTTGACCTCCTTCACCCTCTCCTGAGGATCTGCAAGGAAACAGGGATATACGATCTCCCTAGGTAACAAAATCCCTATACGCAGTTTTGTGTTTTGCGGATTTTTGCGCACCAATCTTCGCACGACGATGAACATCTTTTTGGGAATCGGGGATTTTTGTTTTCTTGTTCTTCCGCTGCGCATATGATGTCGCCCCCTATGATTTCCCAACAGTGGTATCAGAGCCAGGTTGTTCGTGCGAATGATTGGTTTTTTGAACTGCGTGTGTTGTGTTTAGGAAGAATATTGACGTCAAAATCGTTGACGCAAAAGCAAGGAAGGGCAGCAACAGTTGCTGCCCTCGATCTGCATGCCTGCAGCCAACCGCAGCCGCAGCCAGGCAGCACAGCGCCGGCGCATGCGCAAGCGCTGTGCCTGCAGTAGCCGGCCGGCGATCTGCTTGCAGCAGGCTTGCGGCCGGCGGGGCTGGGAGCCCGCTCGGTAGAAGCGCCTGCGGCCACTGAGCCCGCGGGCAGAGGCGCCGCGGGGCAGCAGCGCGGGCTGAGGCACCGCAGGGCAGCGGCGCCTGTGGCCGCTGCTCCCACGGGCAAAAACCCCGCAGGGGCGGCCGCCAGCGAGACAGCACCACCTGCGGGCGCTGACTCGCGGGCAGAACCGCCCGCGAAGGCGGCGACGCCCACCTGCAGCGGCAGCGACCCCAGCGGGCGTGCCACCTGCAGGCGAGGGCAGTGCCCTCGCCCTCGCCGCACAGGCCGCCGCTAGCAGGGTGGCGGCGGCGGCGGCGCAGCAGCGAAAAGGGGAAAGGGTATTAGGGTTTTCTGCGCAAAAGACAGTTTTGCCCCTCGGAATTTGAGAAATTCCAGTTTCTGTCTTTTGTCCAAATTACGAAAATACCCTTAGGAATTGAGAAATTCCCTATATGTCCCTGATTTCAGAAAATATTAATTAATTAAAAGGTTTAGTTGATTATTATTTTTATTATTATCTAGTAGTCCTACATAATGACGATTATTTATACATGTGATGTATGATGAGTGGACGGATGATCATGGACCGTGTGATGTGTGTACTTGTGATTATTATTATTGAGGTCTGCGAACCTCCATTATATTTCTCGTTTATTGTCGGGCCTGCGTGCCTATGATTAAGTTGTAATCACATGAGGAGGCGCAGCGGGAGCGTGGAAGCCATAGCGGGACCCACGAGACGGACGATCGTGATGCATGAAGATGCATCAAGATGTCGACGGAACCAACGAGGACGAGATGGACGATCACAAGGCATGGAGATGCACCGTTGCACACATAGATCTTGATGTGAGTGATTAGGCCTACTGGCTCGGGCCTAATCATATTAGGTTGTGGTCCATGATCATCTGGTGTGATTGCTTATACACATACTAGATATGTATATATATTTGCATGCGATGTAGATATATATTAAATATGTACATGTGTGACATGTCATAATAGGAGACCAAATCATAGAAACATCTCTCGATAATATTAAGTCGGTAAACGTGAGGCAATTAGATTGACCCACGTGGCCTTCCATCGTTATGAGTAGGAACCGAATCCCGGTGTAGGTTGAGTTGGTCGAGTCCCTCGAGACTCACCTATATCGCGATTCGCTATCTTGCTTACGACATAGAGATGTCACCGGTGACCTGAGGGCATGATATGCTTGGTCGAGTCCCTCGAGGGTATATCATCAAATCAGACTCATCTTGTAACGAAGGTGTTGACTTAACCGAGCATCATGGTTGGTCGAGTCCCTCGAGGCCATGGTGATTCGGAGGCCGAACAGGACGGGAATCACAAGGAGTTGTGATCGGCAAGAGTTGTCTACCTTTTAGGCTTAGTGTGATTGGTCGAGTCCCTCGAGGTTACACTAAGACGCTGATTGGATCCTGATCCCCACTAGAAGTCTGCCGGAGACTTCCGTTTCACGTGCTGAGGGTGTCGCGTGACTCGTTAGTAAAATAGTGGGAGCATATTAAGATAGAAGTCTATATCTTGATAGTTTATTTCTTGCAAAATCTGCATGTTATTCATTTTTGCTACATCTTTATTTTCAGAAAATGTCACTTTCAAATCCCTTACGTGGCATACTTGATGTCAACCGCCTCACTGGTCCAAATTATACGGATTGGCTCCGTAACTTGAGAATTGTTCTCACAGCGGAGAAAATCGTGTACGTCCTTGATACAGTGATGCCTACGCCCGAAGAAGGGGCAAGCGAGGATGAGATCGCTCGCTACGTGAAGTACATTGATGACTCCACTCTTGCTCAGTGCTATATGTTGGGCTCTATGACTCCAGAGTTACAGAGACAACATGAAAAGATGGATGCCAGATCCATTCTCCTACATGTCCGTAAATTGTTTGAGGAACAGGGAAGGACTCAACGATATGAGATATCCAAGAGCCTTTTCCGCGCTAGGATGACTGAGGGGACACCGGTTCAGAACCATGTCCTAAAGATGATTGAGTGGATAGAGAAACTCACAGGTCTAGGAATGGTCCTAGAGGATAACTTGTGTGTGGACATTGTGCTTCAGTCCCTACCAGATTCCTTTTCACAGTTCATAATGAACTTTAATATGAACAAGCTTGAGGTGACTCTCCCAGAGCTCCTCAATATGTTGAGGGAGGCAGAGAGTACTATTAAGAAAGAGAAGCCAGTTCTCTACACTGGTGAGACCAGAAAGAAAAGGAAAGCAGAAAGGTCCCTTAAGAAGGGAAAGGGCAAGGGCAAACAAGGTAAAGCAAAGGTTGCTAAGAAAGACCCAACAAAGGACAAAGGCCAGTGCTTCCACTGTGGTAAAGATGGGCACTGGAAGAGGAACTACAAAGAGTACCTTGTAGAAAAGGCGAAATAGAAGCTTGGAGAAGCTTCAGGTATATTCATGATCAATCTCCAATTGGCAGATTTTTGTGATAATGCATTGGTATTGGATACCAATATTGCTTATCACATCTACAATTTATTGTAAATTCTAGCAAAGCCGAGGGGAGATTGATGAGAGGAATATTGCATAAAGGTTTGTTTATGCAAGACACTATGTGTATACCTGTGGCATTGTAGGCTAGGTCACATACATGAAAGAAGGATTCAAAAGTTGCTAAATGATGGATATCTAGATCCATTCGACTATGTGTCATATGCAACTTGTGAGCCTTGCATTCGTGGAAAACTGACCAAATCTCCATTTAGTAGAACTGGAGAGAGAGCCACTAAGTTGTTGGAACTCATACATAGTGATGTATGTGGACCCATGTCAACTCATGCCATTGGAGGTTACTCCTACTTCATTACATTTACTGATGATTTCTCAAGGTATGGATATGTGTACTTAATGAAGTACAAGTCCGAGGCCTTTGAGAAATTCAGAGAGTATAAGAATGAGGTGGAGAACCAGACTGGAAAGAGTATCAAAACTCTTCGATCAGATCGAGGAGGTGAGTACTTAAGTACAGAGTTTACTCACTTCCTCAAGGACCATGGGATATTATCCCAATGGACACCTCCTTATACACCTCAGCTCAATGGTGTCTCTGAAAGGAGAAATCGTACATTATTAGATATGGTACGGTCCATGATGAGTTTCGCTGACCTACCCATCTCATTCTGGGGATATGCCCTAGAAACCGCAGCTTACCTTCTGAACAGAGTTCCAACTAAGTCGGTGGTGTCTACACCATATGAGATATGGAAAGGGAAGAAGCCTGATCTTAAAGTAGTTAAGATTTGGGGCTGCTCTGCCCATGTTAAAAGACACAACCCCGATAAGTTAGAATCAGGGACAGGGCGATGTAAATTTGTGGGATACCCCAAGGAAACTTGTGGGTATTACTTCTATCATCTCGAGGACCAAAAGGTCTTTGTAGCTAAGAGAGCAGTGTTCCTTGAGAAGGAACACATTCTTGACGGAGATAGTGGGAGAATGATAGAATTGAGCGAGGTTGGAGAACCAAGCTCAAGCACCACTCTACAGCCCGAGTCTGTTCAGGTATCTAATACACAAGTTTCAACTTTACGCAGGTCTGATAGAGTATCCCATCCTCCTGAGAGATATGTGGGACATATTAGAGCAGAGGATGTAGAGGATATTGATCCTCAGACCTACGAAGAGGCTATTATGAGTATAGACTCCGGGAAGTGGCAAGAAGCCATGAATTCTGAGATGGATTCTATGTACTCCAATAAGGTTTGGAACCTAGTTGATGCACCCGAAGGTATTGTACCCATCGGTTGCAAGTGGATCTTTAAGAAAAAGATCGGAGTAGATGGAAAGGTAGAGACCTATAAAGCAAGGCTAGTGGCTAAGGGGTATCGTCAAAGGCAAGGTGTTGACTACGACGAAACTTTCTCACCCGTAGCAATGCTAAAATCCATCAGAATTCTATTGGCTATTGCAGCACACTATGATTATGAGATCTGGCAGATGGATGTGAAAACCGTATTCCTCAATGGGAACCTCGAGGAGGAGGTGTATATGATGCAACCTGAGGGATTCGTGTCCAAGAACTGCCCAGATAAGGTGTGTAGGTTGCTTAGATCTATTTATGGACTAAAGCAAGCTTCCCGAAGTTGGAACATAAGATTTGATGAGGCAATCAGATCTTATGACTTCGTTAAGAACGAAGATGAGCCTTGTGTATACAGGAAGGTAAGTGGGAGCGCTATCACCTTTTTGGTGTTATATGTGGATGACATCCTCATCATTGGGAATGATGTAGGAATGCTATCCACAATAAAGGCTTGGTTATCTAGACACTTCTCCATGAAGGACTTAGGAGAAGCATCTTATATCTTGGGGATTAGAATCTATGGAGATAGATCCAAGAGGATGCTTGGCTTGTCCCAGTCCAGGTACATAGAAATCATTGTCAAAATGTTTGGCATTGAAAATTCTAAGAAAGGGCGAACATGGATATGATACCTTATGCCTCAGCAATAGGGTCTATCATGTATGCCATGCTATGTACTAGGCCTGATATAGCGCATGCTCTGAGTGTCACGAGCAGGTATCAGGCGGATCCAGGCTTGGAGCACTGAAAAGCAGTAAAGTGTATCCTTAAGTACTTGAGAAGGACTAAGGATCTTTTACTAGTATATGGAGGTAATAGCCTTAAGGTTGAAGGCTACACTGACTCAAGTTTTCAGTCTGATGTCGATGATAGCAAGTCGAATTCAGGGTATGTGTACACCTTGAATGGAGGAGCAGTGTGCTGGAAGAGTTCCAAGCAAGATACCACTGCTGACTCGACCACAGAGGCGGAGTACATTGCTGCATCAGATGCAGCAAAGGAGGGAGTCTGGTTGAAGAAGTTCATCACAGATTTGGGAGTCGTGCCGGATAGTGAGGAGCCGATTTCCCTATATTGCGACAACAACGGGGCAATTGCTCAAGCGAAGGAACCTAGGTCTCATCAGAAATCTAAGCATGTTCTGAGGAGGTTCCACCTTATCAGAGAGATCGTGACCCGAGGAGATGTAGCAGTGGAAAGAGTTCCATCCGAAGATAACATTGCAGATCCACTAACAAAGCCATTGTCTCAGATTGTCTTTGAGCGTCACAGGGGTCTGATGGGGATCAGACACATAGGTGATTGGCTTTAGGTCAAGTGGGAGATTGCTAGTCATAAGTGCCCAGCAAGCCAATCACGTGAGTGATGGCACGTGTGACTTGATACAGAATCTTTTTGCTTATTATATTTTTGGCGTATATCACTTTATAACTATTGCATAAATGCATATGTATTGTGATGTCCTTGGATTTGTGCAATGGGAATCGGATCGTGATGAGATCACGATAATGAGATCGATTCATCTTTAAACACATATCCTAAATAATCCCGGTCATAGGTTACTCGAGAGGGACATCGTGATAACCGGATAGACTGGTGTGCTGTATACCCGTCCATATGATGGATGCAGCTGGTCTCATAGCTGCTCGTGTAGGGACACTAGGGATACAGTACAGGTGCTCATTGGAGAATGAGTTCACTGATTGATCCGCTTACGGAATGCTGGATGGTTGATGATGCCTTATTGTCAGACAACGATTCCGTAGTCCTAGTGGTGTATCTGGTTCTTAGACTTGAGACACCAAGGATGTCCTGTATGAGTGCTCCACTCTTTGATACCAGACTTATAGGTTTGGCTGTTCCCAGATCTAGTACAGCTGGTCATTGGGAGTGGTAGTCGACCTTACGAGGGCTATTGAGTGTCGATAGAGGATCATCCACTCTCGGTATCATGAGAGGAATATCCCATGTGTTCTTACTCAGACAAATCCCTGGCCAGGGTCATTCGGGTTGAGAGAGAAAGAGTTCTCCGGGAGAATCCGATTAGAGCGAGACTCAAGTAGAAACCGTATGGGTCTGACAGCACCATGCTCGATATACGGTCTCTGGGATATTAGATGGATGAGGGACTATAGGTACATGGTAACTGAGGACAGACAGGTCCAATGGATTGGATTCCCCTGTATCGTCTGGGGACTACGGCGTAGTGGCCTAGTACTTCCGTAGTCGATGAGTCGAGTGAATTATTACAGAGATAATAATTCACTTAGTTAGAAGGAGTTCTGACAGGTATGACTCACGGCCAGCTCGATATTGGGCCTAGAGGGTCACACACATATGGTAGGCATTGCGATGAGTAGAGGTTCGGATATGAGATATCCGACGGAGCCCTTGTCTTATTGGATGCAGATCCAATACCCACTAGGGAAAGGACCCATTAGGGTTTTGACACGGGATCTCTATAAATAGGAGGGATTCACAGCCTCATAGACTAGAGTCTTTGCTTGCCCTTCCTATTCTCCTCTCCCTCTCCACCTCAGAGTAGGCCTGGAGTTTTGAGGAGCATCGTCGCAACCCTGCTGTGTGGATCACCGCTAGAGAGGAGGACGCTTGACCTCCTTCACCCTCTCCTGAGGATCTGCAAGGAAACAGGGATATACGATCTCCCTAGGTAACAAAATCCCTATACGCAGTTTTGTGTTTTGCGGATTTTTGCGCACCAATCTTCGCACGACGATGAACATCTTTTTGGGAATCGGGGATTTTTGTTTTCTTGTTCTTCCGCTGCGCATATGATGTCGCCCCTTATGATTTCCCAACAGGCCATTCATGAACCTACTATGGTGGCAAACGTCCTAAAAGAGTTCACTGATATTATGCCACCTGAGTTGCCAAAGACTCTTCTGTCACGCAGAGGCGTGGACCATAATATCGAGCTAGAGCCAGGAGTGAGGCCTCCAGCAAGACCACCCTACCGCATGCCCCCGCCAGAGTTGGCAGAACTCAAAAAGCAGTTAGGTGAACTACTAAGCGGTGGTCTCATCCACAGTTCGAAAGCACCATTCAGAGCTCCAATTCTCTTTCAAAAGAAACAAGATTGGAGCCTCCGACTCTGCGTCGATTACCAAGCCTTCAATAAAGTGACAGTGAAGAACAAGTATCCCATCCCACTCATCGTGGACTTATTCGACCAATTGGGCAAAGCCAAGTATTTCTCAAAACTCGATCTTTGGTCGGGATATTGGCAAGGGCGCATTGCTGAAGGCGACGAAGTGAAGACAACCTGTGTGACCAAGTATAGAGTGTTTGAGTTCTTGGTGATGCCTTTTAGCTTAACCAACACTTTAGCCACATTCTGCACTCTCATGAATCAGCTAATCAAAAAGTATTTGGATAAGTTCGTGGTCATCTACTTGGACGATATCGTCGTCTACAGTCAAACACTTGAGGAGCATGTCAAGCACCTTCAAATAATTTTCAAGATTCTTAGGGAGAATACTTTATTTATGAAGAGAGAGAAATGCTACTTTGCTCAAATAGAGATCTTATTCTTGGGTCATCGAATCGGTAATGGCTCCATTCAGAAGGATAAATCGAAGGTGCAAGCGGTTGTGGAATGACGAACTCCAATGAAGGTGCTAGAGTTGAGATCCTTCCTTAGTTTCATCAACTACTATCGACGCTTCATAGCGGGATATTCGAAGCATGCAACTCCACTGATGGAGTTGTTGAAGAAGGAGCAGTCTTGGAGGTGGTCTGATAAATGTGAAATTGCATTCCAATATCTAAAGGCTGTCATTTTGGAAGAACCAGTGCTCAAATTGTCGGACTATGGGGAGCCCTTTGAAGTCCATATAGATGCTTCAAACTTCGCTATTGGAGGAGTACTCATGCAGGAGGGTCATCCGGTGGCCTACGAGAGCCGCAAGCTCAATGAGACCGAGCGTCGATATCTAGTGCATGAGAAAGAGATGATAGCAGTGATCCACTATCTACGAGTTTGGTGACACTACCTTCTCAGATCATGATTTGTGCTGAGGACAAACAATATCGCTTTGAGCTATTTCCAAACTCAGAAGAAACTCTCCCCAAAGCAAGCACGATGGCAGGACTTCCTGGCTAAGTTTGATATGGCAATGTATAAGCTCAGAAAGGTGAATGTCATGGCTGATGCATTGAGTCGGAAAGTGGAGCATGTAAATGCAGTACGATTAGAAGGCAGAGGCCAAGCAAGTAAGTTACACTCCAACTTCCTTTTCAGGATCAGGGATGGACTGTATAGTGATCCCAAAGCAGAAGCCCTGATACAGCTCATTAAAGAAGGCAAGATACGACGGTTTTGGGTCCAGGAGGGACTCGTTTACACCAAAGGGAATAGGGTCTATGTTCCTTGAGTGGACAATCTGAGACGTGAACTCTTAAAAGAGTGTCACGATTCCCTTTGGGCTGGATATCCAAGCATTCATAGAACCTTGGCTCTCATGGAGAGGGCATTCTATTGGCCGAAGATGGGGATTGATGTGGAGGAATATGTTCGAACGTGCCTCACTTTCCAATAAGACAAGGTAGAGCAACAAAAGCCGATGAGACTTTTGGAGCTGTTGCCCATACTAGAAAGGCCGTAAGAGAGCATTTCCTTGGACTTCATATCAAGCTTGCCCGTAGTAGGGAGACTCGGATCAATACTCGTGGTGGTTGATCGATTTTCTAAGTATGCAACATTCATTGCTGCTCCCCTATACTGTTCAGTAGAGGAGGCGGGCAAGCTGATGATGAAGGATGTGGTGAAGTATTATGGAGTCCCGCACAATATCATCAGTGATCGAGACGCTCGGTTCCTGAGACGATTCTGGACCGAGCTATTCAAATTATTGGGGTCGAAGTTATACTTCTCCACAAGCCTCCACCCCGAGACGGATGGCTAGACTAAAAGGATAAACTCACTCCTAGAGCAATATCTTCGGCACTACGTGAGTGCCAACCAACAAGATTGGGTGAAGTTGTTGGACATTGCCCAATTCTCCTACAATTTGCAGCGGAGCTCTGCGTCCAACAAGAGCCCATTCGAGATTATTATAGGGCAACAACCGTCAACTCCTCATACCATGGTAATTGGATATACTGGGAGTAGTCCATCAGCCTACCACTTTGCAAGGAAGTGGTACCGAAATATAGATATTGTACGAGCTTACTTGGAGAAGGTGGCAAAAAGAATAAAGAAGTGGGCAGACTTGGGAAGGAGATCGCAAGAGTTCAAGATCAACGATTTGTTGTTAGTCAAGCTCTAATCAGTATCACTCCAATTTTTTAGGAACAAAGTATATAAAGGATTGGTGTCCAAGTATGAAGGGCCTTTCCCAATTATCAGTAGGGTGGGCAACATCTCCTACAAGTTATAGTTACTGACATAGTTCAAAATTCATAATGTTCTTCACGCCAGCAACTTGAAAGCCTACCACTCGGATCCGCAAGATGCTTCCCAAAGTGTTCTAACTCAGCTACCCCCCACCACAGCCTCCTACGAGAAGCGAGTTGAAACCATTCTAGCGGACCGCAAGATAAAGCTACCCACTGGAACTGAGCAAACTAAGTACATGGTGAAGTAGCAAAAGTTTCCCCGAACTGAAACTAGTTGGGAGCCTAAAGATGCCCTATGACATGAAGAAGCAATCATCAACAACTATCAACAAGCGTCGACGAGGGTGTCGACAGTTTGAGTGGGGGAGAATGTCACAATCGGTCGTTGCGCACCCGCAACAACTCTATTCAACGAACCGTTCGTCGCTCTCGTCTATATGTACAGCTGCTTGGCAGCATGTTTTAGCTTGGTTTTAAGTCATTTTGCTTATAAAAATATAAGTTCGAATAAGTTACAGCGCTACAGTGCGATCGCTCACTGAACCGAGCAAAACAACCTCAAAACAGCTCCGTTTTTGCGTGCCATGGGCTGATTTCTGTAGCCCGCTACAGCACGCGAAACGTAAGCCATTTCAGCACCCTGGAACCTCCCGAGTGACATAGGGCTGAATGGGGCTTCAGTATAGTGTCAGGCATCGAACAATCTTTTGCAAGTTCACACGTTATCTTGACGAGAACTTGTTATCGCTCCCGGCACCCGCTGAGCAGCTGTTTGTAGACTTGCAGCTGTTCATTCAACTTTATAAAGTCCTTGTTTCCCCCCTCTCCCTCTTTTCTCTTGTGTTTGCAAAGTGCTCGTTGAATTGCTTGTAAAGCTTCCCCTTTTCGTGAGACATCAGGACTTGTCTATCACTCGTTCTTCGAACTAATCAACTTTCTCTTTTTACAGGTCCTTTGGGACGTTGCAAGTGGGCTGATCTTTGCGGACACAAATCGTAAGGGTGTAGCACAACTTAGGCAACGCAAGCTAAGTTCACATCTTTACCGTAAGGGTGCCTCGCGACTTAGGCAACGCAAGCTAAGTTCGTGTCTTTGCCACAAATGTGCCTCACGCCTTAGGCAATTCCAGCTAAGGTCATGACAATACATGTAAAATATTTTTTTACAAAGTTTTAGAGCCCAATTAAGTAATATTACTTTCAAATAAAATTTTATTTTATTTTTAAAATTTTTTATATCTCATTAATTAATAGATTAATTAAAAAAATCAGATTATGTGATCTTATCTAATTAGGTAAAATATATTATAAATATAATTAAATTTTGATTATGGTTATTGATAATAAAAAAAATCTAATTATAATAGGATTCCTTATGAGATGATTTTGATGAGAGTGACTCTCATAATTACCATCGTTTATAGAAGGATAGAATTTCACAAGGACTGAACACTAGTTATTGATATTATAAATCTATTCTCAATCTCTCTTAGTCCTAAATCTGTCATTCATAGTAGTTATGTGAAGGATAGGAAGAGAGGAGAATGCGAGTCTAGTTTTTCTTGTAGATCGATATTGTTGTAGTTTTCAGATTCGATGATGGTGCAACTACGGATTAGATAAAAACCTTAAAGGTATGCATCATAAATTTGATATATCATTATTTAATTTTAATTTTTAATATTAATATTTTTCACATGATAATAGAATAATCATAAATTTTATCCTTATAATACTATCTACCATTAGCCTAAGTGGATGACATATTACAGATTAAATCTGATAACATTCTAATACGATTATCCAACTACAATGCCTTCTCGTGCTGCAGTAGTGTATCTATCATCACAACTAAAATGTGATGGCTTGCAAAAAGTTGTTGATTATAGCAACATAAAGGAAAGCATTAAAAGCTATCCATTTGATCTTTCGTTAAAAAAGATTAGCAGCATTCTAAAGCTGCAGTATTTTATATGTTTTACGTGCTACATTAATTATATCCATTAATGTAAAATGCACGAGGTCTCACCCAAATATTTTCTGTACCAGTGCAGGGATTTCTGGAGCCACGTGGAACAGAAGTGCAATCTCAGATTTGAGTCCTTACCTAAACAGAAGTTACGCAGCTTTTGAAGGAGCTGCGCCGTCGACGTTATGGCTCAATAGAAACGAAGCTCTTTTCCTAAACAAGCAATCCAAGCCGACTGCTATCCGGTACAAGGCAATGGCTTGCTCGAGAGACCTTATGATCCTGCGGTTCGGGCGCCGTGGGCGGAAGACAAGACCACAGATCAGATAGATGATGATGACCTGATTCTAAATTATGATGGTTCGTTTGTGTTTGGTGCTTCTGCAGGGATCGACTCTTTTGTTCATGATGAGCTGGAAGCGTGGTAGCTACGGGCTATGGCAAGGTTGCGGCTGATGGTGGAATACACAGAGAGAGAGAGAGAGAGAGAGAAAGCGGAAGGCAAGTTTGCTTCCTTGGCACTCGCTTGCGGTTGTAAAAAACCATTATACGAACCATTAGGAGGAATGTGAATGTGGTAGCACATAGCCTAGCATTGTTTGGCAGAAGTCCTAATGTCTATGATTAGAGAGTTCAAAAATGAATTACTGATTGTGCATCCATTCATTAATTCCTTTCGGAGTACGATTACTAACACAAAGCATTACGATTTTGTATAAAATTCCGCATCTTCCACAACTACATTATTTATCTCTTGGAGATTATTTCTTGTTTCATTAAATCATTTCTAACCATTATGACAAATGAATTCAACGTCTGCTTGAGAATTTAAAGTTTATTGGCTTCATCCAAGAGGATTTTTAATCCAACATTTTGTCCTTGTCCTTTTTTTTTCCGGTAACTCTTATATACATCTTCGATCGAGCTATTCATTGGCTTTATATTTCTTAGTTAAAATTATCATGATGATTGACCTATGTAAATCGATACATCTAAAATTATGCTATCCAAAATGTCAATTCTTCTCTTACTTTCAACTTCATTGACTTCATATTTCCTGGCTAAAGAGGTCATAATTCCGCCTAACTTGATAATTGGCCTATATAACTTGATAGATCTGAAGCTACACAACCCAAAAATGTTTAAATTCAGATTGATATTTATTTAAACCAATTCAATTCTTCTCTTATTTCCGACTTCATTGGCTTCCTATTTCCTAGCTAAACATGTGATAATTTCGTCTAATTGATTTATATAACTTGATAGATCTGAAAGCACACTACCAAAAATGCTTAAACCTGAGTTGATGATTGTATAAACTATTTCTTTTTTTTTTACTTTTGGCTTCATTGGCTCCATATTTCTTAGCTAAAGATGTCAGACATGATAATTGACCTATAAAACTTCATAAGTTTAAAATTTCACTGTCCAAAATGCTTAATCTCAAATTAATGATCGAATAAACTAATTCAATTCTTTTTTTGCCTTTGAAAGTTGTCGGTCTAACATGATAATTGACCTATATTACTTGATAGATCTAAAAAAAAATTATACTGTCCACAATATTTTAAACTTGGATGGATGATAGTATAAGCTAATTCAATTCTTCTTTCAGTGAAATTAAATTTCAGTATTATAACTAAACAATGTAGATCTTACATTATTGATTCTCTTTATTGTTATTATTGTTATCAAGATATTCTTCTCCACACACTTCACTCCTACAAGAAGGAAAAATAAAAATAGAAAAATGTTTCGGGAATCCCGAAAAATACAGAACCATGAGACTGTGAGACATCAACAACAACAGTTCTCCATGTTACTGACTTGACCAAGGAAACTTCATTAAAAATTAAGATGTTTTTATTTTAAAATACCAGCATCAAAAGCCTACTCGAGGCATGATAGGAGAAGAGCTTGCTAATCTAATTAGAAAATTAACAAGATAATAGAAGAGAACAGGATGTAGTTGCAGCCACAATATTAAAACTAAGAAGAGGATATACTTGTCTGAAAGGGCTTCAGAACTTGTCTCAGTTGCCACCAGAAACTGTGCCTTGGATAGCCAATGCAGCTGCATTTGTTGTCTCTTTCCATTTAATCATTCTTAATTTTTGCTCTGAAAGTAGCTCACTTTTTTCTCCTTTCTTTTCTTTTTCTTCTCAAATTAACACTCAAAATACTTCTCCTTGTAGTATTTCCAGGATTAGAACAAGTTAGTCAGAAGGAATGAATCATCTATCTGACTTCCAAATAGTTAGAACATCATGACCTGTCGTTAGAATCATTCATATCACCTCTCACAAACCTGAACTTGTTTTCTTTTAGCCCAAACTCTTCTCTAAGGATGTTTTTTTAATGTCGAACTCTTTTAGCTTCCAGACCATGCACTATTGACAATAAATATCTCCTGATTTGAGTTGAAGTGGTAGTGAAGTTAGACATAAGTAGGCCTAACTTTCACTTGTTCAGCATAAAAAACAAAAGGGTACTCGACTGGTGAATATTTACGTAGAAGATTTCAAGATCATGACTCTGAAGCCAAGCAATGATGTATGCTTCTTCTCAAATTAAAACCAAAGAACAGGATGGCAATGGAGGAAAAACCATGAGTTGGAACCTGATAACTGATGGGTAATATTGATGGATAATTGATAAGTTGGAACCTGATATTGATGGATAATTTATAGGCAGCTTCATTTGCTTACCCCTTAAAAGAATGAAAAAAAGAGAGATTTTATCTTTGATCAACTTCTAAGAGATTATTACCTCTGACTCCATTGTTTGAGATACAAAATGATCAGCTACCTAACATATACTCCTCAAACATCTGATGTTGAATCAGCCAAAATCTAAATGGGAAGCAAAGTTGCCCAACCCAGGGAACAGGAGAAGGATAAAGGGGCCAAAAATTCCAGACCTCTGTGATCCAAGAAACCTTACTCCTCCTCCAAGCTACATGGAGGAATGGAACTGCTCACTTTGCAGTACAAACAAGAAACTCCCACGAATGCTTTCCTTGCTCTTAACTGAGAAGAATATGTGGATGACTCCTCCAAGAAATGTAGCAGCATCCCTTCCTCTGATCACAGTCTTCCGCCAGCCTAAGTCTCCAGCTATCAAATCAAAGATTCCATGTTAGTCGAGCATCGAGATGATAGCAATCATCTGATATAAATTGACAGCTTCAACGGGGATGAAAGCCAGGTCATAGCCTTCTTTGTAGGTCTTCAAGGTCGACTCCAGCTACCTTCTTCCTGTTGCTCCAAGATTTCCACCATGGCCGGTGCAGGGCGCACCGTCAAGAGATCAGACAGCATTGCAGATGCCTTGCCTGAAGCACTCAAACAGAGCCGCTACCAGATGAAGCGGTGCTTCGCGAGGTATTACTCGATCAATGCTTTTAATTCTTGGTAGCATTAGCAGCATATCGACAAATCGAGATGTCTTCATGTCCCAAATGACGTATCAGGTACGTCTCAAAGGGCAGGAGACTGATGAAGAACCAGCAGTTGATGGATGAACTGGAGAGCACAATGGATGACAAGGTCGAGAAGTCCAAGCTCATGGAAGGATTTCTCGGCTTGGTTATTTGTTGGACACAGGTAGGAGTTCCATCTTGCTCTTCCTTTCTCAGTTAATTAATACCTGCAAACAAAGCTCACTTGCAACTCAAATGGCAGGAAGCAGTTGTTCTTCCTCCATTTGTGGCATTTGCGGTTAGACAACATCCAGGGATATGGGAATATGTTAAAGTCAATGCAGAGGATTTATTTGTCGATGAAATCACTGCTTCGGAGTTCTTGAAGTTTAAGGAAACAATATATGATGAGAGATGGTAGTGTAAATTACGTAAACATTTGCACTTACAGTTCAGTCTTGTTCATTCGTTCATGGAAATTTGCAGGGCAAATGATGAGGATGCACTGGAGGTGGATTTCGGGGCCTTCGATCTGTCAACACCTCATCTCTCCTTGCCTTCGTCGATAGGAAATGGCATGCAATTCATATCTAAATTCTTGTCATCGAAACTAAGTGAGAATCCAAAGAACGCGAAGCCATTGTTGGACTACCTGCTCGCGCTTAATCACCGAGGAGAAGTAAGAACCCAGAGCAAAAGAAGAGATAGCATTAAGGCTAAATCATGGTGAAGAACATATCAAAGATCTTTAATCACTTTGCTTTTTTTTGCAGAAGCTAATGATCAATGGC
The DNA here is from genome assembly GCF_036884655.1 of Musa acuminata AAA Group. Taxonomy (NCBI): domain Eukaryota; kingdom Viridiplantae; phylum Streptophyta; class Magnoliopsida; order Zingiberales; family Musaceae; genus Musa; species Musa acuminata. The sequence goes on from NC_088335.1 coordinate 39,663,706, forward strand.
TTCCTCGACACCGTGAGCAGACTCCAGTCAGCGTTGATCTTGGCCGAAGTATTTGTCAGTAACCTCCCCAAGAACATGCCATTCGAAAAATTCGAACAAAGGTGATTCCCACCTGCAAGAAACACACAACGGTGTAAAGAAAGAAAACTTGAGAGTTGGTGTGATTCACATACACAAAGTTGTTCTGCAGATTTCAAGAATGGGGTCTGGAGAAAGGATGGGGCGACACCGCCGAAAGGGTGAAGGAGACTGTGAACTCTCTGTCCGAGGTTCTTCAATGTCCAGATCCTGTGAACATAGAGAAATTTCTTGGTAGAGTTCCGGCCATCTTTAACATCGTCATCTTCTCGCCGCATGGCTATTTCGGACAAGCAGATGTTCTTGGCTTGCCTGATACCGGAGGCCAGGTGCAGAACTCATGCCACAACCCATCATCGAATCAGAGACTAGCTTCTCATCGGTTCGTTTCCGGTGCAGGTTGTCTATATCCTGGATCAGGTGAGAGCCTTCGAAGAAGAATTGCTTCTCAGGATCAAGCAGCAAGGTTTGACGATTACACCCCGAATTCTTGTGGTAAGTCAATGAATTCCCATGAGTTCTTGTTCCAGGCTTCCAGCCATTTAATGAATGTAATGCAAGTCCATGTCCACAAACAAGCAAAACCAATAAAAGAGGTGATGATAGGTAACGAGATTGATACCAGAAGCCAGGGGGACCAAATGCAACCAAGAACTCGAGGCAATACTGAATACAAAGCACTCACACATCCTGCGAGTGCCATTTAGGACCGAAACCGGAGTGCTGCATCAATGGGTTTCTCGATTCGACATCTACCCCTACCTCGAGAGATATGCTCGGGTATGTCTCTCCAGTTCAATAGCTTCAGCTTGAGTAGGATTCTTCTGATAGGGGAGTACTTGCTTTGTGGAATTCTGTAGGATGCAGCCGCCAAAGTTCTTGACATCTTGGAAGGGAAGCCAGACCTGATCATCGGCAATTACACTGATGGCAACTTGGTAGCATCTCTCGTGGCAAGCAAACTTGGAGTAACTCAGGTATCAGCTGTACTTCTTCTTCCTAACACAATGTAACACGAAGTAGTCTGAATCCTTGTGGTTCTTCAAGAAACTTATGGAAGAACACCATAAAACCAGGGTACCATAGCACATGCTCTTGAGAAAACCAAGTATGAGGATTCTGATGTCAAATGGAAGGAACTTGATCCAAAGTACCACTTTTCCTGTCAATTCACAGCCGACATGATCTCGATGAACACTAGTGATTTTATCATCACAAGCACATACCAAGAAATTGCAGGAAGGTATGCTCTCGCACAACTTCTTTGAAATCTCACTTGCTCTTTACCATAAATTAGTGTTTGGGCAATGCAGCAAGGATAGGCCTGGGCAGTACGAGAGCCACAATGCGTTTACGATGCCTGGGCTGTGCCGGTTTGCGTCGGGCATCAACGTCTTCGATCCCAAGTTCAACATTGCTTCCCCTGGAGCCGATCAATCCGTCTACTTCCCCCATACGCAGAAGCACAGGCGCCTGACTTCGTTTCATCCTGCTATTGAGGAGCTACTGTATAGCAAACAAGACAATGACGAACACATGTAATTGTCTCACCTTAATCTTTAACGAACAGCAACGAGTTCAGCTTTCCAAGATCACTGACATCTGAATCAAACACTGCTCATGGCAACAGAGGGTTCCTCGCGGACAAAAGGAAGCCAATCATCTTCTCCATGGCAAGGCTGGACACAGTGAAGAACATTACCGGTTTGGTGGAGTGGTACGGGAAGAACAGTAGGCTGCGAGAGCTCGTGAACCTCGTCGTCGTTGCCGGCTTCCTTGACCCCTCGAAGTCGAAGGACAGGGAAGAGATCAGCGAGATCAAGAAGATGCATTCCCTGATTGACAAGTACCAATTAAAAGGCCAGCTGCGTTGGATAGCAGCACAGAACGATCGCGTGAGGAACGGTGAGCTGTACCGCTGCATCGCCGACACCAAAGGAGCTTTTGTGCAGGTTCTTTCTTTCTTCCTCGATACTCTCATCGCGGCCATGACCATGGACCGAGTACATGAACTTCTTCCATGCTTCCAGCCTGCTCTGTACGAAGCATTTGGTCTGACAGTGATAGAGGCAATGAACTGCGGCCTGCTCACCTTCGCGACCAACCAAGGAGGTCCGGCGGAGATCATCGTCGACGGGGTCTCTGGCTTCCATATCGATCCAACCAACGGCGACGAGTCGAGCAACAAGATCGCGGACTTCTTCGCCAAGTGCAGGGAGGACAGCAGCTACTGGAACAGGGTGTCCACTGCCGGAATCCAACGCATCAATGAATGGTAGGTGGGATGGCATGCATGACTTCGCCGCCATCATGAGCTTAAACCTCAAACTGCAGCTTCGTTTTGGCAGCTACACATGGAAGATCTACGCCACCAAGGTGTTGAACATGGGAACGTTCTATGGCTTCTGGAGGCAACTGAACAAGGAAGAGAAGCAAGCCAAGCAACGATACGTCAAGTTGTTCTACAATCTCCAGTTCAGGAAATTGGTAAGTTCAGGGCGAAATCAAAACCACGTCTTTGACGTACTTCATGACTTATCGATTCCGTTGCAGGCGAAGACAGTTCCAGCTGTGGATTCCACATCCGAGGCTGTGCCAGTATCATCCAAGCCTCTAAGGAGGCCTTCGCCTCAGATAACACGAAGGCAAGCACTTCCATTATTCCCTGAGATTTTTGCTTAACAAAGTCATGATAAATAGCTAACCAGCCATTACTCCTTTACCTGAAGCAGGCGCACGCAATCGCGAATCCAAAGGTGAGACGATCGAGCACTGCAACATCGATCCATGTTTTCTTCCTGATAACTCTCTTCTTACCTCTGCATTGTTACATCTTTTAGGGTCTTCTTTTAATCCGTGAACACAACATGATCTCAGGATGATCACAGAATACTTGACATCAAAAATACCTTCTGCCGAAGCCACCGGAGATGCTTCTTCGACCAAATAAATCACTGCGTTATTTGCAGGAGCCACAAGAGGCGTGGTTGCATTTGTACTTCGGATGTGTATTAATTTACGCAATAAAACAGGGTTTGTGAGTAAAATAAGATTGAGATTGCTGTTATATTTTGTGTACATGTTATGGACATTGCACTCTCACATACTTCACCATGTGCTAAAGCACAGAACCATTGTTCGAGTGGAAGCTGAGAATAGAACATCTATATTGCAAATATAATTAAAATATACACCTGATTATATTAGTTATATTTTTTTTATAATTTATTAATATCAAAGCACCACGAGGGAAAGTTGCTCGCCAAGTGCCGACTGAAAGCTGCGTAGTGAGAAAAATCCTCTATTCTGTTGAGGAGAGGGAACATGTTAATGTATTGAAGCATTTTTATTTCTTCAATAAAGCTTCTTCAATAATTGTTCTTATCTTCTATTATTTTCTTCATTAGAGCAGTGAAAAAAGCGAACCTTCGCCCTTGTCTTCGGCCAGCTCCACGGCCAAGCCTCATCTTCCTCACCGCAGTAGCCTTCGCTACCTTCGCTGATCTGCCAAAAGTCGATGGACTTAAGGAGAACGAAGGGTGGACTTAATGAGAACGAAGGGAATGCCTGTGCCCTCGCAGCAACAGCAATCGTAATAGTAGCAGCGATATGCTCTTATCCTACTCATGAAGTCTCTCGCTTGTAAATCATTCTTTGCATCGATCCAAGATTGGTATCCTTATCAGGAGCACCATGCCCCCGCAAGATTGTGCTCCTGATAAGGATACCAATCTTGGATCGATGCAAAGAATGATTTACAAGTGAGAGACTTCGTGAGTAGGGCAAGAGTAGATCGTTGCTCTTATCTTCTATTCAATGGTTTACAGATTGTATTTGTTGGGAAAAAACTTGTTAAAGCATAATATTCTTTTCCCTCTTTTTGTATCAGAATGGGTTCCTCATCAAAATACCAACTTGATATCCAAATGAAAATATCAACCAACATAGCATAAACAATAGAGCAAATAATCAATCACACAGTGAGACCAAATCTTTTAACATGGAAAACCCAATGTGAGAAAAACTACGGGACCGTAATCCACCTCAAACTTCCACTATCAATAGTAATGATAACAAGTTTATAATATGTCTTTTCTAGAATAACTAGAGGATCACAATAACATCAATATTATATATCTTGGCTCTAGCAGATCATCATATAGGATGAATCTCCTCAAAAGAAAATTATAGGTATCACAAAATGGGTATAACAGGAAAGTACCTTAGAGAGGGTAAACTGTAGATCAACACCATTAGGATTATAGAGTTTACTGTAAGGATTCTCCACATAAAATTTGGGTCAAAACTGACGACGTTTGGCCACCGATCGTCAAGTAGAAAACTCAAAAATCTTACTTTCTCTCTCTTCTTTTCGATCTGTGCGTCGTCGCTCGCTGCACCTGCACACACGCACGCTACCCTCACTAATTTTACCCTTTCTTTCAATTAGTGATTTGGGCTCAATAGGCCCAATTGTCCAAGCCCACATATGGGCTGGACCCAACAATTCTCCCCCTCCGGTTCATATGGTGGGCTGTACCAAGCCCGCTCTTCGTCTACATTCTTCAAGCTTCTCCTTAGGCAAATATTTTGTCAACATATCTGATCCATTCTTATTAATATGTACTTTTTCCCACTGTAATTCTTTTATCTCAAGCACATAATGAATCCAGTGATATCTCACATCAATATGCTTGGATCTAGAATGATATGTTGAATTCTTGGAGAGGTGAATGACACTCTGACTGTCACAGTAAACAGTATATCCTTCCTGTTTCAAGCCCAATTCCTATAGAAACTTTTTCATCCATAAAGCTTCCTTGCATGCTTTAGTAATTGCTATGCATTCTGCTTTTGTGGTTGATAGAGCAACATACTTCTGTAACTTATACTGCTTAGAGACTGCTCCCCCTGCAAATGTCATCAAGAACCCCGAAGTAGACTTCTTGGAATCAGTATCACCTGCCATGTCTGCATCTATATACCCTTCTAACACAGGTTTATTATTACCAAAACATAAACATAACCTGGAAGTACGTTTTAGATATCTTAATATCCATTTTATTGTTGCCCAATGTTCCTTTCCAGGATTAGAGAGAAATTGGTTAATAACTCCAACTGCATGAGCTATATCTGGCCTAGTACAAACCATAGCATACATCAAACTGCCTACTGCAGATGAGTAAGGCACTCTAGACATTCCTTCTTTTTCTTTCTCACTTGTAGAATATTATTTCGAACTAAGCTTGAAATGACTTGCAAATGGAGAACAAACTGCTTTGGCTTTACTCATGTTGAATCTTTCAAGAACCTTTTCAATATAAGTCTCCTGAGATAGCCAAATCTTCCTTTTCTTCCTATCACGAAGAATCTTAATGCCAAGTATTTGTTTCACTGATCCCAAGTCTTTCATGGCAAAAGACTTACTTAGCTCTCTTTTAAGCTTTCCAATTTTTCCAACATCATGACCAACAATCAGCATATCATCAACATATAGTAGTAAAATAATAAAATCATCATCTGAAAATTTCTTCATAAACACACAATGATCAGATGTGGTTCTATCATACCCTTGGCTTATCATAAAGGAATCAAACTTCTTATACCACTGTCTAGGTGCCTATTTGAGTCCATATAAGCTTTTCCTAAGCTTACACACCATATTTTCTTTTCCCTTGACTTTGAAACCTTCTGGTTGCTCCATGTAAATTTTTCTTCTAAGTCACCATGAAGAAATGTTGTTTTTACATTAAGTTGCTCAACTTCTAAATTCAAGCGGGCAGCCAAACCAAGAACAACTCGGATATAAGACATTTTCACAATTGGAGAAAATATTTCTTCAAAGTCAATACATTTCTTCTGACTGAATCCTTTCACAACTAGTCATGCCTTGTATCTTTGTTGTGAGCTATTGTTTTCAGTCTTCAATTTGTAAACCTACTTATTCTGATAGCTTTCTTCTCTTTAGGCAACTTTACCAAGTCATAGGTGTGGTTCTCATGCAAAGATCTCATCTCTTCTTGTATGGCTTTAACCTACTCATTCTTATGCTCATAAAGAATAGCTTCTTAGTAAGTTTCTGGCTCTCCCCCGTCAGTAAGCATAACATACTCATGTGGAGGATATATGGCAGATGGCTGTCGCTCTCTAGTGGATCTTCTCAATGGAATCTCAACTGGTGATGGAGGTGCTTGTTCAGTTGGTTCAACATCATCAACTGTAGGAGTATCATTACTTACATTCTCACCACAATCTTCTTGTTCATCTCCCCCATGATCATCATGAACTACAAGTGAAGGAACTGGACCCAAACTCCAAGGAATATAAACAGAGGTTTCTAGCTTCTTAACATTATCACCATCATCAAACAATTGATCTTTAAGAAACACAACATCTCTGCTTCTAATAATCTTCTTGTTTACTAGATCTCATAATCTGTACCCAAACTCTTCATGACCATATCCTAAGAAGATACATACTTTTGCTTTACTATCAAGCTTGGACCTCTCATCTTTGGGAATATGAACAAATTCTTTACACCCAAAGACTCTTAAGTGATTATAAGATATATCTTTTCCTCTTCATACTCTCTCTGGAACATCACCTTTCAAAGGAACTGATGGAGAAAGATTTATCAGATCAATTGTAGTTCTCATAGCCTCCCCCAAAATGACTTTGGTAACTTGGCATGGGAAAGCAAACACCTAATCCTTTCTTCAATTGTTTTGTTCATCCTTTCTGCCACACCGTTCTGTTGAGGAGTTTTAGGAACTGTTTTCTCAAGCCTGATACCATAGAATCTACAATAATTCTCAAAAGGACCCTTGTACTCGCCACCATTATCTGATCGAATACACTTTAGTTTTTTGCCAGTCTCTTTTTCAACATTAACATGAAACTCCTTGAAAACATCGAGTACCTAGTCTTTAGATTTCAAAGCAAAAGCCCACACTTTTCTAGAATAGTCATCAATAAAAGTAACAAAATAAAGAGCACCTCAAAGAGTTCTAATTTGCATAGTACAAACATCAGTATGAACTAAATCAATAACATCTAATCTTCTAGATGATGGATATGTATGAAATGCAACTATATGTGTTTTTCCAACTAAGCAATAATCACAAGATTTAAGAGATGTACCTTGCAACTCTGGTAAGAACTACTTTCTAGCAAGAGTTTGAAGTCCATTCCCGCTGATATGTCCAAGCCTCTTATGCCAAAGATATATACTTTCACCTTTTTTAATTACATTAATCTCTCATTTGTATAGCTTAGCTTCCATGATATAAAAATAGTTAAGTTTCTTTCCTCTTGCCACAATCAGAGAACCTTTAGTGAGTTTCCATTTGCTTTCACCAAAATAATGTGCAAAGCCCTCATCATCAAGTCTACCTATAGATATCAAGTTAAGATGAATATATGGAACATGTCTTACATCTTTGAGTATCAATTTGCTCCCAATATTGGTCTCTAAGTAAATATCTCTAATACCCATAATCTTAGATGTACCATTGTTTCCCATTCTAATATTACCAAAATCATCAACAGTGTAAGATCTAAAGAAATCACCATGAGAAGTAACATGAAATGAAGCACCAAAGTCAATTACCTAATCACTGTCCTAAGCGACAAGACTAACACAACTTTCATCACAAACAATAGTGATATTACCTTCAGCAGCAACTGTATTGGTTTCTTTCTCATTTTTTTTCATTTTATTATGTTCTCACTTCCAAAACCTACACTCTTTCTTTATGTAACATGGCCTGTTATAGTGAAAACATTTGATATTTCTTATAGACTTGGATCTTCCTCTATATCCATGTGAATTTCTACTATGACTTCTTCCACGTCTTTCTTGTTTTTCAATAACAAATGCCCCAGAAGAAGATTCACCATGTTCTTTCCTTCTGGCATCTTCATTTAGCAAACTGTCTTTAACCATATCTATAGTTAGAGTCTCCTCTAGCGTGGAGTTGCAAATAGTCACCACATATGTTTCCCAACTTTCTAGTAAAGAGCTGAGAAGTAATAATTCTTGCATCTCATCATCTATATTCATTTTCATAACAGCCAACTGTTTGCAAGACTCTAAAATTGGCTTATGTGCTCAACAATGTTACCACCATCTTTATACTTTAAATTTAAAAGCCTTCTGAGGAGAGAAATTCTATTTCCTACTGTCTTTTTTGCAAAGAGGTTTTCTAACCTTTGCCAAACAACATCAGCTCTGGTTTCATCTGAAATATGCTCATGCAAGTTTATATCCATCCATCTTCTAATATAGGCAATGACTTTTCTATATTGAACTTCCTATTCTTCATCGTCCATGGTAGAAGGTTTATCTTTAACCTTGATAGGCTTATACAAATCTGTGCAATAGAGCAAATCTTCCATCAGACACCTCCAAGTGGAATAATTTAATGAGTTCAATTTAATCATACCATCTGACTGTTCCATTTCAATCACACTAGAAAAACTAGCACCAAACAACCTGTTGCTCTGATACCACTTGTTGGGAAAAAACTTGTTAAAGTGGAATATTCTTTTCCCTCTTTATGTATCAAAATGGGTTCCTCATCAAAATACCAACTTGATATCCAAATGAAAATATCAACTAGCACAGTATAAATAATAGAGCAAATAATCAATCATATAGTGAGACCAAATCTTTTTATGTGGAAAACCCAATGTGGGAAAAACCATGGGACCGTAGTCCACCTCAAACTTCCATTATCAATAGTAATAATAACAGGTTTACAATATATCTTCTCTAGAATAATTAGAGCATCATAATAACATCAAGATCATATATCTTGCCTCTAGCATATCATCATATATGATGAATCTCCTTAAAAGAGAATTATAGGTCTCACAAAATGGGTATAGCAGGAAAGTATCTTAGAGAGGGTAAACTATAGATCAACACCGTTAGAATTGTAGAGTTTACTGTAAGAATTCTTCACATAAAATTTGGGTCAAAACTAACGATGTTTGACCACCGATCGTCAAGCAGAAAACTCAAAAATCTTACTTTCTCTCTCTGTGTATCGTTGCTCGCTGCACCTTGCACCCACACACGCACGCTACCCTCACTAATTTTAGCCTTTCTTTCAATTAGTGATTTGGGCTAAATAGGCCCAATTGTCATATTGAAATATTTTTATTTCTTCAATAAAATTTCAATAAAATTAATAGTGAAATAAGACCAATAAGACCAACAGTATTGAAATATTTTTATTTCTTCAATAAAATTTCTTTAATAATTATTTTTTTCTTCTATTATTTTTTTCAGAGACTACTAAAGGCTGTCGAGTACACGTAACCCGGACATGTTTCATAGAGACATATCATCGAACAAGAGCCATGCGTGTCTCTATTCTGAAAGATCCCATGCCCATCAGTGTATCACATTGCGAGGAGCGGAACAATGACATAACTACTACGCGCATAATAAAAGTTTATTCGTGAAACATATCATCCAACTCGTACATTACATCAGACAAACAAAGTGGGTTCGGTGGTTTTTGTTCAAGGATGGGAAGGAGGATGGCGTTTGGAGTGGAGGTAGTCTTGAAGAGCTTGGATCTGCTCCCTCGACGGCGGCTCCTCGTTGTTCTTAATGGTCCTGTGGACGTCATACGTGGTTGCACCCAATACGAGGAGCCTGCAAGCATTCAGTGAAGTTTCTCGGATCAAACACGAGAGAAGGACGATGAGGGATTCGGCGATGAGATAGTTCGGTGAATCGAGGCTGACCCGCAAGCGAACACCACCACCTGCCTGGGGAATATGTGTTTTTTAAGCAGCTTCATTTTCTTGCGTCCTTTGCTGTGCTTGATGTTATGGTGTCTTCAAGATTAGCGTCTATTATTTATGATCATCAAATTTAATTTTTTTTTCATTTTTCCTTTTTCTGGTTTGAATACTCTGACATCTCACGTGCAAGTTGGGCGTTGAGATGAGCCCAACATCCAAGTTTTCTATATTTAATTTCAAAGGGGTGTCAGGACTATAACTAGGAGAATCCTAATTGAGAGAGACATTTATGTAAAATTTACCAATGTCGACCCCTATTAAAGAGGTGAAGAGATCGATTAGGGCTAGGAGGTTATTTTTTAGAGAAGAATAAGGAGTTGTAAAGGAATATGAGTCTTAAGTAGGAGACATATTAAGAGTTGGTTAGAAGTAGGAGTCTTAAGTAGGAATCCTATTAGGAATTAGGGTTTAGAAGCCTTATAAATAGTCATGTATTCCTTCTCTTTCATAAGCAATAGATGAATCTTTTCTGCAGCCTTTGAGCGGCGACTTAGAGGGAGGAACCCCTATAGAGTTCCAAGGAGGTCGATCCCCTAAAAAGATCAATCCCAAGTTTAAAATCTACAAGGGTTCTAACACCTGGTATCAGAGCAACGTTCTTGGCGTCTCGCTGCCCTTCCACAGCCATCCATCAACCCTCCATAATCGCCCAAAGCAATTCCCACAATTGCTTAAAAGATCGTCGCCAAATTCCGCCATCATCTCCATCACCACATATCATCCTTTGATCTCCCCGTGAATTGCAACAGGTTCTAGTTTTCTACCTTACTGCTACTATAGTTTAGTTATCCTTATTTAAAAATCCTAAAAAAAATTATTCCTGTATAGGTGCATAAACTTTTCGTCATAAAGTTTTTATCTCTATGACGAAAGATACATTGCAGAATTCCAACCGTATAACACCGTCTGTTTGATCTTGCTACTGTATTTTTTTTATCCAAATCTCTACGAAATTTTTATAACATCTTTGACATTTCCTAACAGCAGATTTCCTTTAGTTTTGTCAAAAAATTCTCAATATAAACCATTGATATTTTACGTCTAATCTACTATACTTGAAAATCTGCACTGTAAAATTTCAGCCGCATAACATTGCTTGTTTGATCTTGATACTACATTGTTTTTATCCAAATCTCTAAGAAATTTTTATGATAGCTTTGACACTTCCTAACAGTGGATTTTTCTTTAGTTTTATCAAAAAATTCTCAATATAAACCACTGATCTTTTACGTCCAATCTGCTATACTTAAAAATCTGTGCTGTAGAAAATTTCAACCGCATATTGTTGCCTTAACCCATCTATTTACAATCTTTTTTGAATGAAATTTCTTATACACTTCATAGATCATCTTGACTTCCATCTAAGATTGATTTATTAAGGAATTCATCTCTAAAAACGATTTTGTGTTGTTGTAAATTTTCATCGTAAACCGCTGAAATTTTTCGATGAGAATTCTGCAATCGCAACTTGCACCAATTTCCTTGCTGTTATACTGCCAAAATTTTCTTGATTAAATTAGACATCCTTGCTGTCATATAAACTATGATTTTGCTATCAATTCTCTCAATTCTCTCAAGTTTTTGGTGGAAATTACATCGAGAAACCATTGTTTCTTCGACGATAATTCTACTCTTACAAGACAGCACATACTTGCTGCAACTTCCACTGATTTTTATCAAACCTTTGCTACCATCTACCACAGATCCAAAACTTTCATCCACAGCCCTAAAACTCCACTAAACTACACCCTCAAACTGCACCCAAAATAGCCACAAAACAAGTCTAAACCGTAGCCTACATCCACCAATCCACCAACCCTTTCGACCATCACCTCTCTCAACCAATACATGTCTTTAACTCGACAACAAAAGAGAGATCTTAACATCACAGATTTGGCAGCATATACTATGGCATCTGAGGAGGTAATCAATGCTAAATTCGAAGCCTTCGAGGCACGATGGAGGATAAGATTTGGATGCTCTTTACCGAACTCAGATTGGGCCGACCACTAAGCCCGAAGAAATCACATTAAGGAGAGAGCTTTGCCCAATCGCACTAAGCCCAAAGATATGACTTCCAAGAGAGGGGAAGCTCTATGACCGACCCCAACTATCTATGCATGAGAGTGGACTTCCCTAGATAGGAAGAAGGAGACCCAATTGGTTGGATCTTGCGCGCAGAGCGATATTTTCGGTACCACAAAACCGCGGATGCATCTATGGTGAAAATTACAGCTATACATCTTAAAGGGGATGCTATACAGTGGTTTGAATGGTTTGAACATACTTATGGAGTCCTTTCATGGCAACAATTCAAAGAAGGACTACTGATCCGCTTCAGACCAACTGATTATGAGAATATTGACGGACAACTAGCAAAGATCCGACAAACCCCACCATTCAAGAGTACCAAACTAGGTTTGAAAGGTTATCTAATCAAACTCATGATTAGTCTCAAAAATAGCTATTGAGGACCTTCATTGAGGGTTTGAAGCCGAAGATCCGAGGAGAAGTTAAAGCGCGACAACCGTATACGCATATGGCAGCCATCTCTTTCGTACGACATCAAGAGGAGCAATTGAACCATGAAGCTCAGAGGACTATGGTCGCTCCTCAACTAGTAATATTGAAGCCCTTAGCCCCCCCTACTGTCGACTAAGTCCCTATACCAAAGAGGTTAACAAGAGAAGAGCTTCGGGAGCGATATATAAAGGGGTTATGTTGGTATTGTGACGAGCCGTGGAGCCGTGAGCATCACTGTAGTAAAGGGAGACTTCTTATGATTGAACCAATAGAAGAATAGGTCATTGAACATTCAGAAGAAAGCCTTGAACATGAAGAAGAAGATGTAGAAGAAGAGCCACAACTGATCGAAGTTACGGTACATGCATTAGCCGGCTACTTAAACCCGCAAACGATGAAAGTTGGAGGCCTTCTCAAACAACAACCGATCACTATTCTCATCGACACGGGCAATACTAATAACTTTCTAAACAGTAAGGTTACTATCCAGATGGCCTTACCTATCGAGAATTGCAGTAGGTTTGACGTTAAGGTTGCCGATGGATGGATTTTGAAGTATGATCGTAGGCGCCCGCAAGTGAAACTATTGCTGATCATAAGGCTTTACCAAGAGATAATTGCATATTTCTTCCTTCTCCCTCTTGATGATCATGAGGCCATGCTCAGAATTAAATGGTTGATGACATTAGGTGATATTTCTTGGAATTTTATGCAACTAATTATGAAATTTTACAGTAAGGAGAAACATGTGATACTGAACGGGAAACGTAGGGGCGATGTAACGACGATTTGCACACAACAAATGGAGAAGGTTTTGCATAAAGCATACAGCGGCTTTTTAGTACAACTTGAGTAGCAAACTAAGGGAGAGCCAATAGAATTTGAAGATCTAAATCTACTTCCTTTGCTTGCTGAATTTTCAGATATATTTGACGAACCGCACAACCTACCTCTTACCCGTCGGCATGATCATTATATAATGATTCTTTCAGGCAAACCTCCAGCAAATACTTGGCCATATCAGTATCTACATCTCCAGAAGGATGAAATAGAAAGGATTGTAAAAGAGATGCTTGAAACATGAGTTATTTGGCCAAGTTGCAACCTCTACTCTTCACCGGTGCTACTTGTACGCAAGAAGGATGGAACAAGGCGAATATGTGTTGATTACCGATCTCTCAATGGCATAACCATCAAGGATAAATACCTTATTCCAATAGTAGATGAATTGCTAGATGAAAGGGAGCACAAATCTTCACAAAGTTGGACCTTTGATCCGGGTATTATCAAATACGAGCGTGCGAAGAAGACATACCGAAAACCACCTTTTGAACACACAACAACCACTAAGAATTTTTGCTTTCTTCAACAGAAGGTGAAATATCTTGGGAATATCATATCAGAGGAAGGTGTGGCAGTGGACCCCTTCAAAATTGGAGCAATGCAAAACTGGCTGACCCCGAGAAACATAAAATTGCTACATGGCTTTCTAGGTTTAACAGGCTACTACCACAAGTTCATGAAAAACTATGGAAAGATCAATGCACCACTTACTTCCTTACTGGAAAAAGATGTCTTCCAATGGTTGGATAGAGCCTCCGCTTCCTTCGACAAACTTAAGACAGTCATGACGACGATGCCGGTGCTAACATTACCAGATTTCAACCGACCCTTCATTATTGAGGCCGACGCATTTGGAGTCGGAATTGGAGCCATTCTAATGCAAGATGGTCGACCACTTGCATACACTAGCAAGACATTATCTCCCTCTCATCAAAATAAGTCAATATATGATAAGGAGATGCTCGCCATTATGCGCGCAGCAACGAGGTGGAGACCCTACTTGATTGGTCGACGATTTCAAATTAAAACCGACCATAAAAGCCTCAAGTACTTTTTGGAGCGAAAGATATCATCCCCTGAGCAGCAAAAATGGGTAACAAAACTTCTTGGATTTGATTATGAAATAACTTACAAAAAGGGAAAAAAGAATATTCTTGTAAATGTGCTTTCGTAGCTACCCTAGCAAGCTGAAGTTTCGGTCGTTTCACTTCCGACCAGTGACTTCCTTGAGGATATTACGATGGAATGGCAGGAAGATTCAAAGACTAGTAAGATTATAAAAAATTTGGAGGAAGCACGAAGCTCCGTGGCTCATTACAATTGGAACTAAAAAAATTACAATATAAGGGACGCATTGTGCTTATGATAAATTCTACTTGCATCTTCACGAGTAGATTTTGGACAAAGTTATTCTATATGTAGGGTACTAAATTGAAAAGGAGTATGACATATCACCCACAAATCGACGGCCAGACAGAAGTTGTAAATAGGTGCTTGGAGATAGCACAAAGCCACCCGCAAAATATGACTATCCAAGGAGAACTCCAGACCCAACCAAGTACCATTATTGATCGACGGATCGTGACTCGACGACGACGACCCACTACTAAAGTGCTAATACAGTGGGTGAACCTACCAACAGAAGATGCCACTTGGGAGAACTATGACGACTTGAAGATCAAATTCCCAAAATTCATGAATCGTTAGCCTCGAGGACAAGGCTGATTTGAAGAGGGCGAGTCTGTTAGGACTCTAGCTATGAGAGTCCTAATTGAGAGAGATATTCATGTAAAACCTACCTAAGCCGACCCCTATTAAAGAGGTGAAGAGGCCGGCTAGGGTTAGGAGGTTGTTTCTTACAGAAGAATAAGGAGTTGTAAAGGAATAGGAGTCTTGAGTATGAGTCCTATTAGGAGTTGGTTAGAAGTAGGAGTCTTGAGTAGGAGTCCTATTAGGAGTTAAGGTTTAGAAGCCTTATAAATAGTTATGTATTCCTCTTTTTATAAGCAATAGATGAATCTTTCTGCAGCCTTTGAGCAGCGACTTGGATGAAGAAACCCCTATAGAGTTCCAAGGAGGCTGATCCCCTAAAGAGATCAACCCAAGTTTAGAATCTGCAAGAGTTCTAACAAGTCGATCTTATTAATTAAGACAAATATATAATATTAATATTGATTGGAGTTTCAAAATCATTATCGATAGATATTTGCAAGGTTTTTCATTAATAAATGTGAAATTTAATAATTTTAAATCATTTAAAAACATTAGAATCAACACCGTAAATGGTTCAATTTAGTAAAAAATTGTTTACGTTCGATTTAATTATTAGCGTCGATTGGGTTAAATAGGAGTCTTATTTTAGTTTGTACACATTACGTGAAATGCACGTGACTGTCAATGCTATTCCGTTAAGTCGAAACGTTGCTTGTATCGATCGATCGATCGATCGATTTGCGACGGGTAGAGTATGTTCAAGGCCGCCGCGGTGAGTCGTCGCGCTACACCCGCCATCTTCTTCGTCTTCCATCCAAGCCGCCACCAAGTGTCGTCCCTCCCCAGACCCAAACGCCCCGCCGACCAAACCATCCTCTCCCTCCTTCAAAGATGCTCTTCCATGAAGCGGCTCAAGCAGCTTCACGGTCAGCTCATCACCAATGACCTGCTCTCCGATGCCCCCACCCTCGGCAAGCTCATCGCCTTCTGCTGCGTCTCCGATGGTGGCGACCTCCGTTACGGCCGCAGGGTCTTCGATCTCGTCCCCCGTCCCAATGCCTTCATGTGGAACAGCTTGATCAGAGGCTACTCTTACAGCCGTGATCCCCGAGAGGCACTCGTCCTCCACTGCCGTATGCTGCGATGTGGCCTCCTGCCCAATCAGTTCACTCTGCCCTTTGTGCTCAAATCGTGCGCTTCCGAGTTGGCTTCGACAGAGGCGTCGTTGGTTCATGCTTTGATCTTCAAGCTGGGATTTGAGTCGCAGGTCTTCGTTGCAAACGCGCTCCTGAGTGCTTACTCTTCTTGTGGGTTTATCGGGCTGGCTCGTAAGGTGTTCGATGAGATTCCTAACAGGAATGTTGTTTCATGGAACTCGATAATCAGTGGGTATGCTCAGGCTGGTGATTGCGTGGAAGCTTTCAATATGTTCAGGGCGATGAGGAATTCAAATGTGGAGTCTGATGGATTCACTCTGGTTAGCCTCCTTTCTGCTTGTGCACAAACCGGAAATCTTGGCTTGGGCAGAGTCGCACACCACTACATTGTCATTACAGGGGTTAGTGTTGATTTAATTGCTGCAAATGCATTGTTAGATATGTATGGGAAATGTGGGGAATTATTTGTAGCACAAAAATGCTTCAACAGAATGGCCTTGAGGAATGTGGTTTCATGGACATCCATGGTCTGTGCTTTTGCAAAGCATGGGCTACTTGATGTTGCTAGAAGTTGGTTTGACCGGATGCCGGAGAGGAATGTGGTCTCTTGGAATGCTATGATCTCTTGTTATGTTCAACATGGCTTATTCCGTGAAGGTTTAGACCTATACACCCACATGCAATCTTCAAGGGTGATACCGGATGAGGTGACTTTGGTAGCCGTACTTTCAGCTTGTAGTCAAACTGGTGACTTGGTCACTGGAAAGGAAATCCACGAGGACATAACAGAACGTATCACAAAGCCTAGTGTCACATTGTTTAATTCCCTGGTTGATATGTATGCAAAATGTGGTTCTGTTGATATTGCCTTGGACATCTTCAGGGTGATGCCTGAAAAAACTGTTGTGTCATGGAATGTGATAATTGGGGCCTTCGCTATGCATGGGTGTGCATTTGATGCCATTGAACTCTTTAGGCAGATGATATGTGAGGGCTTCTCCCCTGACACCATCACTTTTACACGATTGTTGTGCGCATGTAGTCATGGTGGTTTGCTGGAAGTTGGCAAGTACTATTTTGAAGCTATGAGTATTGATTATAAAGTTCCATATGAAATTGAACATTATGCTTGCATGGTTGATCTTCTAGGACGAGGAGGGCAAATAGAGCAAGCAGTTGAACTGATAAGAAGCATGCCAATGAAGCCTGATATTGTCATATGGGGTGCTTTACTTGGGGCTTGCAGGATCCATGGGAACATGAAGACCGGAGAGGAAGTCATGAAACAGTTATTGGAACTGGAGTCAGATAGTGGGGGATTATATGTTTTAGTTTCCAATATGTACAGTGAGAGACACAGGTGGGAAGATATGAAGAAGATTAGAGAACATATGAAAAAGAGTCAGATAAAAAAATGTAGGGCAATTAGTTCAATTGAGATCAATGGAAACATTAATGAGTTTTTAGTTGAAGATATGAGACATGAAAATTCAAGTGACATATACTGTCTTCTTCAAACTTTAACAGACCACTTGATATCTGCAGGACACCCCTCCGTTCCATTGGGAGTAATAAAGGTTGGAGAAGCTCAAGCCGTGTTCTGAGTTAGACTGACAAGTATGAGAAGATAGCACAGAATTTTTAGTTCAGTTATGAAGGAAACTGAATTTTGAACTTCAGATGATGCTAGGAAGGCTTTAATTTGTTTGTGTCCTGAAATTAAAAATGCTAAGTACTGATTGGTATATTTTCTAAGCAGTAGTAACTCACAGCACAAGCAGACACAGGTTTTTCCTGTCAGTTTTAATTGATAAACCTGGCTTGATTTGATGGCCACTTTTTCGTTGTCTACCAATTTGGCATAGTTTTGAGATATATCACCTGACATTGTGTCAAAAATTTCATGCAACTTGGGCTGATCTGAAGTTGAAATGAAGACCTTTCTTGGAAAGTTTACCCGGAAGCTTGAATTGTTAAAAGGTGACAAAAATAGAAGCCAACGGGAATTTGGATGCTATGAAAATAAGTTGGATTTAAGCAACACCCTGTGTTCCTCTTTAACCGTGAGTAACAAATATCAAGATTAGCTTGTTAGTTTCATCAGGGTATGGCCAGTTTACTCATGTTTGTAGTCAATACTACAAATTCTCTCATTGTTTAACTTCTCCAGAGAAAAGGCAACTAACTTCCTTTTCAGAGGTAAAATGCATTGATAATAGGTTTATTTTGTTTTTGTTTGTGTATATGATTTTAATATGATATCTTTGTCATTTCTTTTATACAGAATTGGACATTCTACAGTCTTGTAATGCTTAATGCTTTCAAAGGAACAACCAGTGTCTTTTGCTTTAACCAAATACATGAGCATAGCAGGTGAGTTTCTGTTTTATATACTAATATATTGTTGATGGGAGACTAGGTAGGAATGATGTATTTCAATATTTTAGCTAGGGTGAGTCAACAGTAAGACTGTTCCTTTGCAACATGGGTGATGGGGTTCAAGTCACAAAAAAGTCTTTCTACCTCTAGGAGTAAGGAAAAGTACATTGACCCTCCTCAAATGCAACAAATGTGGGAAGTCATGTTCTAGGTTTGTGCTTTATTGCTAATGATTAGGCAGGAAACAATTATTTCAGTTTCCAAAGGACAGTTTATTTCTATGCAAAATTAAGCTTAGAACAAATATGTGGAGTTCAAACTTTGACTGAATAAATTTCTCATTCATTGGTTTCATTATGTAGGTAATGATGAGAGGGCTAAATCTCGAGGTAGTTATAGCAGAAATTATTAGTTAAAAAGTTTGGATGCAGGCAACTTATCTTATAATGTAAAACAACACATTTCTCCTTTTGCATATACATTTGCATGGTTGTGGCCGAGTTATTCCCATGATGATCTGGAACATCTAATCTAGAAAACAATGACCCGAGAGAAAACAGGGTGCACCATAGTTTGGATGTACAAAATGTGACACTGATCTTATATCTTCAACCCAAGAGTATTCAGAACCTATAATGGTTGGACATTCATACATTTCCTTGTTATCTATTGGTTGAGTGTTTTTACGTGTGTTTTTTTGTTTTTATTAAAATGCAAGTTGATATTGATTTATTGTTCACTTGTTATTGCAGAATACCACCTGCATGATTCAGTCACCTGCTGCTTGACGGAGTTGGAGAACAAATGTCATGTGACCTGTAAACTTGAGCATATGTTTTCTGATTCAACCTGAAGATGATTTAATGGCTTCCTAAAATGACCATAGTTCCAGAGTCAGTTAGCTTCAGCATTCGGGAAAAGTTTGCAATGCAGTCGTTGTGTGTTATTGCCCAAATGGCCTTTAAATGGTGCTATAGTTGTTTCTACTATGTATTTTCCCTGTCGAACGGGAACTAATTGCTACTTTCTCGGGCAAATAAATCGTGTGAAGGGTGAGTTGGTGAGATGGGAATCTGTCCAAGGGTTATTGTGAGTTTATTCTTGTATATGAAGGTTGAAAATGTGAAAGAAAAAGACATGCCTAATGTGCGAGGCTCTCGCCAGTGCTACCTTCAAATATAGAGAGATTATTTGTTTCAAGTTCCACCCTAAATATGAACAAATTATTTTCATGAGTCTGAACCTTGATAGGTGCAAATGTGTAACCTTATCATTGTTTCAAGACCCCCTCTAGAATATTAATTTTAACACACAAATCTGGCAATGATCAATTTAGTTATTTTTTATCTATGGAAAAAGAGAAAAAAAAAAAAAAAAAAAAGGTGGAGAAGTGGAATTAATTGATAGGGGGAACCTCAACAGGGATGAGCATAGTCGCTGTGCAGTTAGTTATATGGAAAATCTATTTTCATCTCTCATATGTCCTCTCTTCTTCTGTTTGCAATACAACCATTTTGTCAACGGAAACTGCATTGTGCCCATCCTTTGACCTTAAGGTTTCGCATCCCTCCATTCAACAATAAACCAAAATGTTTTGCCATGTTAAAAATGAGAAATTCACAAGTAAACATAAGAACTATGCAGTCATCGTGAGATGCCTTTCATTTGTTGCTGAACATGTCAATTTCTTACCGTGTATAACTAATGAATGAAGCTTTAACAGAGAAAAGCGGCTAACCTCAGCTTAAACAAACTACCTACGTTACACATGATTTTTATGAGAATTCTAAGATAAGATCCACATGAAGATAGTGGACCAAATGGTAAGTGCGATGGCGGCGACCACATAAGTCCACATCAAGATGACAGAGCACTCCTCTTGACCAACATCAAACAATTGAGCCATCGTACCTGCATTGAGATCAAAATGGCACATCAAATCTGTGTGACACCAACATTTTGTTTAACAGCAGCAATCCAAATGACAGATCCAATGTTAAAACAGTCCAGTTCTTCGTGTTCGGTGCCCCGTTATGTGGGAAGAAAGAAGGAAAATTTACCTATATTCATGGCAGGCGGGACAGTAAACTGTATCATCAGCACGTATCGGTACAATGGATCGTATGGCACGAATCCTAATTCGTAGGCTGCTTTTACCACAGCAATCCCAAATGCAGGAAGTATCGCAAACCGAATGCACAAAATTGCAAAGACCACCACAGGCTTGATTTGTGATTTGCGTAATCCTGCGCGAGTTTCAGAGGCTTTTAAGGATTGGCAAGCAATTATCACCTGCCAAGATCACACCAAAGTTGAACTTTACCTTGTGTCAAGTTTCCACCAAGAATGAGGGTAATGCAGGGCACTGTGCCTTCACTGCATCAGTCAAAAATGACTGTATCAGTAACTTCTATCCATGCAGAGGATTCATTAATAGAATAGCAGGCATAACAAAGTAGATTGCAGTCACCCTAATAATTTGATGGAGTCTTGAAACACTCTCAGTGGTGCAGTTGCCCCTACAAATAGAGACTTCAACCATGGTATTGCTCCAACAACAAATCCTGCGATCTGGAACAAACCAAGAGATGTTAGAAATCAAATCCTGTACAATGGACTAGTGCAAGAAGAAGTTATTCATGAGAACATTACTGCGCCGATGGTTGGTGGAGCCAACAACTCATCAACAATCTTGTGGAGAGTTTCTTTCATTTTGTGCCAGATGCTCACTCTTTTACCTTGTAGATTTCCACTGGATAGTAGTGGTAGTTCCTGAATGATAACACAATCAAGCTTTTCCCTGTAAGTATAAATGAGTTTGTCTGATTCCTTTTCTTCCTTGTCAGGCTTTGAAGGTTCTTGTGTTTTCATCAAAAGACAAAAAGGCCAAGAGAGAATCAAACTAAGGTTTCTAATGATGTTTCTAATTATTTGGACATTGTGATTGTGACTGACTTACAATTTGGTTTTCTGCCACTTCTATGGAAAGTAGTATGTTCTCCTGATTGGTAGACAACTCTTGATCATCTTCCTTGACAAGATTAGCTCCCACATTAATACATGAACCATTTCTGTCTGCCTCTATGGATCCATTGCTTTGTGATTGGCTCCCATGATATGTTTGACCATCATTCCTCATGAGACTGTAGGCATATGTCCAAATGTAGAATCCTCCAAGCTGCAGGAAAAAGAATCACATCACTTCGTTTGAAATGAAGCATAAATACCTCTGAAAGTATATAATTTACCGCCATGGAGAAAGAAACATAGGAAAGTCCACGGACACTGCAAATCTGTTGGTCACCAAAGGGATTGCCATTCTCTTCACAAACCGCAGGGATTATTATCAAGAGCAGATTGCCCAGGTTACCTGCAGTGAGACAGTATCATAGCTGATCAAACCCAAGTCCTGAAGCAACACAAGCACATATGTGCATTTGCAAATCCTTGATATGGATGATTTACCTGCAGAAGATGTAGCTATCACAAGGCCCTCGAGATGCCGTGGAGGCCCTAAGATCTTCACCACAATCCATCCGAGGACTCCTCCGACTAGGAAGGTGATCCCAATATTAATCGGCATAAACCACCTTCAGAAGACGTTGATTGAATCACTTGAAATTTAGTCAACCGGTTGGTGAGCACTACTAATCATTACTGAATTCACACTTATTTGATGAACCACAACCTACCAAGATATGATTTCTTCGAACGTGAGAGTCTTTGCTAGACTGGCAAACATTAGAGATGGGGTGAAGACAGAAAAGACAACCTGGCGAAACATGAAATTAATGGATCAAGGAAACCATTCTGAACAGATGTGAAGGAATTAGAATGACCCGAACATGTCAATTTACCTTGTTCATGTCTCGGCGAGCACTGGGAATCAGCACATTACTGTAGCCAGAAGCAAGATATGCCCCGAGCAGGCCTATGAGGAGGACCTGCACGATTGGCTCGGATGCCACCAGGAACAATGACCAAAACCCCATCTTCTTCCTCCTCTGTAACTCCGATCAAGTACGACGCAACACTGCTCAATTATGCAGCAATTGAGCAGCAACAGCAGCTAGTGATCTAACATCCCTTCCCTGCGGAAGTAGAAATACTTCAGCTCATCAGATTTTGTATGTAAGCTCATGCACTACTACAACTCGTATTGATTGAAATTGTAGTTTGAGGGAGGTTTAGTATTGATGTAAGTCAACAATAGTTAAGACAAACACTAGCATCACAGTAAAGAAAACAAACGATCATTAGCGTCATCGGAGTTGCTGTAAGAGAAAGACAATCATTACGATAACGATTCAAGAATCTAAAACGACAGAAAGAACACAAAAGTAAAACAAAAAAAGAAGAATAATCAATCAAGTGTATCGTTTGTACGAGAGAGAGAGGGAGACGTGGAAGAGCTCAGGGGGGCATAGAGGAGAAGCAGATGGAAGAGAAGGGAGGAGTTGGGAAGGAGGGTGGAAACCATGGTGGATTTTTGTAGTAAGAAGAGATTGATGGGGAGCTTCAGCGAACAATTCAACGGATTTCCGTTCGTAGTATCGTCGTCATGGATGACGAGCTGTGGTGGATATGGCTGCCTTACGTGCATGTGTCTCTGACTCGGTTTAAGCAGCCTGGCTTAGCTTGAATTAGAGGGCTGTTGCTAACACAGACTTCATGAGATGGATCTCCCAACTTAGCTAAATATGATAAGATTTGTCCTTATCCTCTAGTGGTGGTATCGGACTTGAATTGCTAATCTACTTGTATTATTCTTCCTCAAATAACGCAAATAGTTGTATTCTTACGATAAAGATTTTTTTTCTTTCCTTTTCAATGATAAGTTATCAATCCCAACTTTGCTATACATTTTCAAAAAATTATCGAATGAATAAGTAGGTTTGAAATGTAACACCTTATATTTATAAAAAAACAAATCATCATTTGAATTTTTATATTTTTATATTTTTAAATTCAAATCTTTGTTTTATGATTCTAAATATTTTTTACTAAAAAAAATCACATCTTCTTAATCGGGCCATCAGTGACGAAAAATCTTCTTTACCTAAGCTTCAAATCTTTAGATTACTTTGAGAATAAATATAAAATAAAAACATATCAGTAACATGTTAATAGAAATATTTTAAAAATTATAAAAAAATCTTTAATATTTATGAAACATATATAAATATCAACAATCTAATATAAAATGATAGCATATCAGTTCATCATGAAACTCATGTATTAGAAAAATAATATAGTAAATAAAATTATACATTAATCATATGC
>NC_088335.1:39695000-39757500 GCF_036884655.1 Musa acuminata AAA Group
ATACATCACACGACCTATGATCATCCGTCCACATCATACATCACATGCACACATCACCATGTAGGACTACTAGATAATAATAATTAATTAAATTATTTTAATTAATTATATACAGTATTTTGGGAACCCTACCATAGAGTGCCCCACATGACAAGTTCCCCACATGGTAGGTAGTTCCTTCTTAAGCAAGAAAATCTTACTGTATAGAGACTCCCCGAAAACTAGGAATCCTAGACCATTGGATTGCTTTGCATGGCTAGAAAACCCTAGCCACCAAGGAGTCCCTTGCAGCCAGGAAACTATGGCTACTGGGTTGCCATGGGCTGCAGGTGCCCCATGCAGCCAGAACTCCTGGCCGCTTGGGCAACCCCTACGGCTAGGAAACCCTGGCCGCTAGGGGTTCTCCTTGTAGCCAGGAAACCTAGCTATATGTGCTGCCATGCATCAAGTTGAGGGCAGCCATGCTGCTCTCATTCCTGTTGCCTTTGACCAGGCCGAGAGCAGTAAATTAGAGCTCTCGACCAAGGCTGCAAGTAGCCTTCGGCCAATCCAAGGGGTAACAATAGTTGCTACCCTTTCTTCCCCTTTTGTGTCAATAAATTTGACATTAAAAGCCATATCTAAAACAACTCTTAACAACAAGAAAAGGTGTAGCACAGATTTGAAAATTACAACAAAAAAATCACAACAATCACGTAAAATAATTGCAACACGATTGAACATAACATATACAGTTTAAAAGCCAATTTTTTGCATGAGCAACCTAGCTTTGATACTATAGTTGAAAAATCTAGGGTGACATCATATGCACATCAGAAGAACAGAAAAATAAAATCTTAAAATTCCCATAGAAAAGAAGGTTTCATCATCGTGCAAAAGTTGGTACACAAAAACCCGCGTAACTAAAAAACTATGCATAAAATCCTACAGATATATGGGATAGGATGAAGAAGATCAAATATCCTCCTCTCTATTGGTGATCCACACGGCAGGGGTTGTGAAGATGCTCCTCAAATCACTGTCCAAAACTCTTCCTCGCACGCACAACGCAATCAAGAAGGGGCTGTCTCTTCTTGCTGTCCATACACCCCAAATAGGAGCTACAGTATAAGAAGGAGACAGGGAGAGGAGAATAGAATGAGGCAGCCAAAAAGAACCTCTAACCTATGGGTTTGTTTTTGGTTCCCTCTTATTTATAGAGGCTCTCTATCAACTTAACCCTAATTGATCCTACCATATTGGGTACTGGATCTCCATCCAACTATCCAAGCCTCTTAGATTAGTTGGTTTCTACCTAATAATCTCTTATTAGCTTTTATTGGATCTCATCTATAAGATCCAATAATTCAGGGGTTTATTGGATATCAAATAAGATAGAGGCTCCAACGGATATCTCATATCTAAACCTCTACTCGTCGTAACGCCTACCATGTGTGTGTGACCCTCTAGGCCTATATCGAGCTAGTCGTGAGTCATACCTGTCAGAACTCATTCTGACTTAGTGAACTATTTTATTCATAATAATTCACTCGACTCATTGACTGTGAATATACTAGGCTACTACGTCGTAGTCCCTAGATGATACAAGGGAATCCAATCCTTTGGACCTATCTATCCTCAGCTACCGTATACCTATAGTCTCTCATCTATCTAATATCCTAGAGATTGTATACCAGGTATAGTGTTGTCATGCCTATACAATTTCTACACAAGTCTCACTTAATCAGATTCTCCCGGAGAACTCTTTCTCTCTCAATCCGAATGACCCTGGCTAGGGATTTGTATGAGCAAGAATACATGAGACATTTCTCTCATAACACCGAGAGTATATAATCCTCTATCGACACTCAATAGCCCTCATAAGGTTAGCTACCTCTCCCGATGACCAATTGTGTTAAATCTGGAACCTTCAAACCTATAAATCTGGGATCAAAGAGTAGAGTACTCATACAAGATATCCTTGGTGTCTCAAGTCTAAGGACTAGATACACCATTGGGACAACGGAATCACTGTCTAACAATAAAGCATCTGTTGAATCTCGTATTTTGATGATGAAACCACTTGATATGTGTTTATAATTTAAACTGTATTTTGAGTGATGCAGGTTTACTCGATCAGGATTAGACAGTTAACGCAGGAGGAATTGACGTTGCGCCGGAGGAGATCACGTCAGGATATTGGACGGCAGAAGGCTTCGAACGTCGGGCATCGGGCCAAGGAGAGCAGAATTGTGCCAAGGATATTAGGGTTGCGGAGGTCAACCATCGATTGGGCAACAAGCCGCAAGAGAGGACGATGCGCTGAAGAATCGGACGAAGCGCTAACCAATAATGTGCCGGGCAACATAATGTCAATTCGCATTGTAATAATTGTCTAGATCGGAGTAGAGTTTTGGCTTATGTGTGCAAGATTAACGATAATAATGATGAAGACATAAAGCAAAACAAAGTGTCGGAGTCAAGCGCAAAGGATTTGTTGCGAGTTCGAGAGTTCGACGGAAGTCCGAAGGTTCGTCAGGAATGCTACCGGAACTAGTCGAGAATAAGTAGGGAGCTTGCCGAAGGGTTTTTCGGAAGCTCGCCAGAAGGTTCGTTGGAAGTTCGTAGAGCTTGCCGAGAAAGATCGGAGCTTGCCGAAGAAGCTCGTTGGAACTCGCCAAGATCAAATCGTGAAGTCTAGGAGCTTGCTGGGAGTCCGCAGAATGGTTTCCGAGAGTTTATCGGAAGACCGTCGGAAGTTCATCGGAAGCTCGCCGGAAGAAGTCTTGACTTGCGAACTTTGTAATAGCTTAGAAAATTTCTTTAAATTCGTAGTTAGCACGTTAATTAGGGTTAGGATTAGGTGTTAATCCTATAACCCAAGTAGGGGCCAATTGGGCCCGAGTTCGGACTGGTTTGGGCCAAGTTTGGAGCCCAACCAATGAGCTGAATTGGCCTAGGCGGTGGCACCACCTAGACTAGGCAGTGGCACCGCCAACCACTGTCAGTGTCAGAAACTGACAGGCGGTGGCACCGCCAACATCGGGAACCCAAAGAGAATTAAAATTTGGAGCCCAAATTTAAATCCTCTTGAGGCCTATAAATACCTCTCAAATCTCAGCTGAGATTACAACTTTTTGATAAGCAAATGATTGAGCGAAAAGTCTTAGAAGAGTCTTTGCTAGTCTTGTTTTCAATTTACTAGTTTTCACCTCCTTCTTTCTTGCTGAAAATCTGTAAGAGAGTGAATCGCTTGTAAAAGTTGTAAGAGGGGTATTTACCCTTCCCTTTTAAGTGATTTGCTAGTAGAAGGTGGGAGCCTCATCAAAGAGAGGCCTCGCAAGTGGATGTAGGTCATTTGACCGACCACTGTAAAATCAGCGTAATCTCTGGTTTGCATTTACTTATTATCATTTATATTACTGTAAACCATTTGCACTTTAATGCTATACTGCTTTGTCTCCGTCTTACTTATCTCTTCAAGTTAAAACACAATCGAAACGGTTTTAAACGAAAACGTTGCTTTTATCATACGAAGTTTTCGAAAAGTGTTTAAATCGTGAAAAGTTTATCACACTTCACCACTGCACTAATTCACCCCCCCCCCCTCTTAGTGCTGCTCCAATCCTAACAATTGGTATCAGAGCCACGTTTATCTACTTTGGTTTAACATCCAAATAGAAATGGCTCTTTACGTCTTTCAAGAGGGTCACTCTCTCATTTGTCCTCCCTTTTTCAATGGGACGAACTACACTTATTGGAAAACTCGAATGAGAGTTTTCTTACTTTCTTTGGATTTGAATTTATGGCACATAATCGAAAATGGATTTGAAATGTCTTCTCTCCCAATGAACCATTGGAATGATTTGGAGAAGAAGATGTTTTCTCTAAATGCAAATGCTATGAATGCTTTATATTGTGCACTTGACAAAAATGAATTTAATCGCGTTTCGATGTGTGACTCAGCTTTTGATATTTGGAGAACTCTAGAAGTCACTCATGAAGGCACTAGCCGAGTGAAAGAGTCTAGAATCAATATTCTTGTGCATTCTTACGAACTTTTCCGGATGAAACCAAGTGAGTCCATCGGAGACATGTACACTCATTTCACGAATGTCATCAATGGACTCAAAGCTCTTGGTAAAAGTTTTTCTAATTTTAAACTAGTCACTAAAATCTTAAGATCCCTTCTAAAAAGTTGGGATCCAAAAGTTACGGCTATTTAAGAGGCCAAGGACCTTAAAACATTCCCTCTTGAAGAATTTATTGGGTCTCTAATGACCTACGAAATGAACGATGTGACAAAAAGGAAACTCGAGAACAACCTTCCAAAGGACAGGAAGGATTTGGGACATAGAACACATGAAGACCACTCGAGCATAAGCTCAAGTGATGGTGAACTTAAACTACAAATGAAACAAAAATTAAAAAGCAAAAAGAATGGAACTACTTGCTTTGAACGCAAGAAGAACAAAATTTGGGATGAATTGAGATCTTCCGAAGACAAGAAGAAAATCAAGAAAGGCGAGGTGACAAACTACGCCTCAACCACTTTCAACAATGAGGTAATCGAAATCCCCCTAATTTATTTCGAAATTACATAATACTTTCATGAGTTATTTTTAATTTAGTTTAGGATTAATTTTCTTGAAAAGTGCATGTGTTATGTTAATGCAATAAAATGTTAGATATAAATCTAATGTTTATACACCTAGTAAGATTAATCTTATGTATGTGCTTAAGAAGCAAGAATTTATATTTTGATGATTTCCATATTGATTTTCAATGATGATGCATGGTTTTTGAATGGAAGGCTTGATGATTTTTTTATGAATCTTATCTTTGGTTTTCAAACATGATGTATGGTATTGACATATGAACAAAATTTGAGCATGCTAAGATAAAGTCAATCTTAACTAAAGAAGTTTTAGTTATCTATAAGAATCATTCAAAATTATGTTCAATAAAACCAATGCAAAATGATGGAATGAAAATATTAAATGTTTTGATACCATTTTATGCATGAGATTTTAAAAGTTATACATAATGATCTTGTTGGTTTTTATGAAGAAATTTATTTTTCGATCCTAAATGATTGATGATATATATATATTTTTTGGCACAAAAAGGACAAAGGTATGCTTATATGAAACAACTAAATAGATAAAAGTATTTTTCTTGAAAATTCTTGGTTTGATGAATCTATTTTATCATCTTTTTATGAATATCTTGAAAATAATTTTGATTTGATGATTTGAATTTGAATGAGCTTTATCTTGATTTTTCAAGATTTATAACTTGAGATTTACTCTGTAAAAATCAAGATCTTGTATCCTCAATGTTCCTTTTTAGCATCTACTATCTAAATGAATTATGATTGGTATCATTGCACTAAAGATAAAATTTTCCTAAATGAATCGTGATTTTTCGGAACCACAATTCTTTTTATGATTCATAATGAATTGAGATATTTTATATGCTTGAATTAATATCTTGTTCTCTTATAAGATTGTATGAATTTTATCTATATCATGATCTCCTAAGATTTTCCCTTGATTATTTAAGAGGAGATTTTTCAAAAGAAAACGTGTCTTCTGTTATTATCTTTTCATGATATAATTTTTATGCAATTCCTTGTACTCATAAAATATTTATCTCATCACCCAATAACTCATTTTGATATTCCTTATATGATGAAATGAAATAATACATGAAATACAAATAAGAAGTTAATAATCATGCATGATAGGATGTAATGAATTTTGACATTTAGATACTATCATTTGAATAGCTATGATCATGTTGCCAAAATGATATATCATGAATGCTTGAATATCATGTATGATATGCCCATATTGATGATCGAGTTATTTGTATCATGCATGAAAAATGAAAGATATAGTTTTGAAATTGTGCATGTTCGAATTTGAAAATATGATGATGCATAATGATGAAATTATGTAATGAAAATATTAAATATTTTAAAACCATGTTTTAGTGTCATGCATAATGATCATGCAGAATAAATTTTAAAATTATCCATGATGAATCTTGCGATTTACGGATTATTGATTTTTACTATAATGGAAGTGCCTTATTGATCTTTGTTGAAATAAATCTTACACTTTCGGTTTTAAACATGATACATGTTTTTATTTGGCATAAATTAAAATAAAATCATATGAATTGAAACAACTAAAAAGAGAAAAATAATTTTTCCTTGAAAAAATATTTTTCTCTATCTTATTGATCTTGATGATTATTATGATAAATCTATGTATACCATTTTGAATCTCTTGAAAGTAATATTAAGATTTTGATTAATTTGACGATTTGAATTTGAATGAGTTTGCATTCAAATTATGATCTTGATTTCTTGGATTTACTACTTGATATTCTTTTTTAATCACAATCTCTTCTTTGTACACCTACAATTTTTGTTATTTATAAAAGGAAGAGATTTAATAAAACAAATCTTGTCTTTTTGTATTCAAATGGTGTTATCTTTGATGATATGATTTCTTTGTATCTATAATATAAATGCCTTGAAATGATTGAAATATTTTACACTTTTATGCTCTTCCCTACTTCTTTCTTGTTTTCAATGATAAAACGGGGAGAAGTTTTGATCATGCATGGTAGGATATAATTTGACAAAATTGATACCATCATTATTTGAAACATTTATGATTTGAAATTATGCACGCAATTGCTTTTTATTGTGATGATATATGCATATAATGTGTATCATGAATGCTCAAAATGATGAATGCTTGGTATCATAATCAAAATATTGATAAATGCTATGATTTATTTCCAAAATGATGTATCATGTATGATATGCTCATAATGTTGATTAATTTATTCAATATCGTGTATGAATGAAATATAAGGTTTTTCAAATAGTGCATGTTTTAATGTAAAAATATAATGATGCACAAATAATATTGATACTTACCTTTGTCATAATTGATGTAAAGAGTCTTCCCTTCTTTTTGACAATGACTAAGGGGGAGATAGCCAGTTTGCACAATTCAAGAAAAAGCAAAAATTGCACTTCTCAAAAGAGAAGAAATTACTATCTTGAACATCACCGAGAATTACTAGCTTGAAACATCAAGAAAATACAAAAATGTGCTATCGTGCTTATCTCAAGAAAAGCAAATATGCCAACTTGCATATATTTGAATTTGCTAGCTTATAAAACTTGCATATTTCAAAAAGCAAGAGTTGCTTTCTTGAACATCTTTAAATTGCTAGCTTGCAAGTTCTAAAATGTTGTAAAATTACTAGATTGCATGATGATAAAAATTTAACATTATGTTTTTCATGCAATGAGTTGAACCCATATAACAAACACTTGATTGTGGTACTTCTTCTTTTTGTTGATGACAAAGGGGGAGAAGTATGTTGATGACATGACATGTGATGCATAAGTTTTATGCATATGTTCATGATGATGTGTTGCAAGTATTCATGATGAATATTGCAATGACTTGAATTCTGTTTGAATTCAAGGTTCTATCAATATGGCATATTGATAGGGGGAGTTTGTTTAAACTCCGGGAGTTAAGGTTAACTCCGTCATCAAGTGGTTGTCATCATCAAAAAGGGGGAGATTGTTGAATCTCGTATTTTGATGATGAAACCACTTGATATGTATTTATAATTTAAACTACATTTTGAGTGATGCAGGTCTACTCGATCAGGATTAGACAGTTAACGCAGGAGGAATTGACGTTACGTCGGAGGAGATCACGTCAGGATATTGGACGGCAGAAGGCTTCGGACGTCGAGCATCGGGCCAAGGAGAGCGGAATTGCACCAAGGATATCGGGGTTGCGGAGGTCAACCATCGATTGGGCAACAAGCCGCAAGAGAGGACGATGCGCTGAAGAATCGGACGAAGCGCTAACCAATAACGTGCCGAGCAACAGAATGTCAATTCGCGTTGTAATAATTGTCTAGATCGGAGTATAGTTTTGGCTTATGTGTGCAGGATTAACTATGATAATGATGAAGACATAAAGCGAAACAAAGTGTCGGAGTCAAGCGCAAAGGATTTGTTGCGAGTTCGAGAGTTCGATGGAAGTCCGAAGGTTCGTCGGGAATGCTGCCGGAACTAGCCGAGAATGAGTAGGGAGCTTGCCGAAGGGTTTTTCGGAAGCTCGCCAGAAGGTTCGTTGGAAGTTCGCGGAGCTCACCGAGAAAGATCGGAGCTTGCCGAAGAAGCTCGTTGGAACTCGCCAAGATCAAATCGTGAAGTCTAGGAGCTTGCCGGGAGTCCACATAATGGTTTCCGAGAGTTTATCGGAAGACCGTCGGAAGTTTGTCGGAAGCTCACCGGAAGAAGTCTTGACTTACGAACTTTGTAATAGCTTAGAAAATATCTTTAAATTCGTATTTAGCACATTAATTAGGGTTAGGATTAGGTGTTAATCCTATAACCCAAGTAGGGGCCAATTAGGCCCGAGTTCGGACTTGTTTGGGCCAAGTTTGGAGCCCAACCAGTGAGCTGAATTGGCCTAGGCGGTGGCACCGCCCAGCACCCGAGAGCTGGGCGGCGGCACCGCTTGGCTAGGCGGTGGCACCGCCAGCCACTGTCAGTGTCAGAAATTGACAGGCGATGGCACCGCCACTGACAGGCGGTGGCACCGCCAACATCGGGAACCCAAAGAGAATTCAAATTTGGAGCCCAAATTTGAATCCTCTTGAGGCCTATAAATACCCCTCAAATGTTAGCTAAGATTACAACTTTTTGAGAAGCAATTGATTGAGAGAAAAGTCTTAGAAGAGTCTTTGCTAGTCTTGTTTTCAATTTGCTAGTGTTCACCTCCTTCTTTCTTGCTGAAAATCTGTAAGAGAGTGAACTACTTGTAAAAGTTGTAAGAGGGGTATTTACCCTTCCCTTTCAAGTGATTTGCTAGTGGAAGGTGGGAGCCTCATCGAAGAGGGGCCTCGCAAGTGGATGTAGGTCATTTGACCGAACCATTGTAAAATCGGCGTAATCTCTGGTTTGCATTTACTTATTGTCATTAATATTACTGTAAACCATTTGCACTTTAATGCTATACTGCTTTGTCTCCGTCTTACTTATCTCTTCAAGTTAAAACGCAATCGAAACGATTTTAAACGAAAATGTTGCTTTTATCATACGAAGTTTCCGAAAAGTGTTTAAATCGTGAAAAGTTTATCGCACTTCACCGCTGCACTAATTCACCCCCCCTCTTAGTGTCGCTCCGATCCTAGCAGCATCAACCATCCAACATTCCATGAGCGGATCAATCAATGAACTTATTCTCTAATAAGCATCTGCACTGTATCCCTAGTGTCCCCACACGAGCAACTATGAGACTAGTTGTATCCATCGTATGGATGGGTATATGCACACTAGTCTATATAGTTATCTCGATGTCTCTCTTGAGTAACTTATGACCGAGATTATTTAGGAACTGTGTTTAAAGGCGAATCGGTCTCATTATCGTGATCTCATCACGATCTAATTCTCATTGCACAGATCTATGAACATCACAATATATTCATATAATAGGCAATATAAAGTGATAAAATATCGAATAATAATAATAAGGAAATAAGACTACGTGTCAAGTCACACATGCCACCACTCACGTAATTGGCTTGTAGGGCACCTATGACTAGCAGTACCACCATCGAATCTTTCAAAAAATATACACTTCATATGTTCTAGCTCATAGGCAGTTCCACCACTTGGTCTGGTTGTGCCACTACTTAACCTAACCCTGGGTCATTGAATGGGCTTCCCAATGGGCCTAACTCAACCCCAAATTAAGCCCAATGGGCCCCTAATTGAGTTAGTAAGTTTACACCAAAAACTAACTCAATCTAAGTCCTAACTACGATAATTAAGATATAAACAATTATAAGACATGAAATCTAAGTGTCTAGTATGTCATTTGTTCATCTGAACTCCCGATGTGTCATTTGAACCTTCAGTGTATCACCTGATCCATCAGCATGTTGACTCTTGCAACATCTGATCTTAATGCAACATCTGATTCTTTTGGTCTGATGCTCGATTTCTGATTCCGACCCAATGTTTAATTTTTCTTGCTTTAATCATTTTACCTTTTCTGATCGAAGTTAGTCCTTTATCACTTTTTTCAAAGCATAGATTAGATCATAACTTCATCAATTGATTTTATCATCAAAATCAGAGATTCAATACCTACAACAACTCAATCAATGCTAAGGTTTTATATTTATGGAGAGATCAACTTGATATATCCTTTGATCTATATGACTACAATAACAAGGGTAGGATAAATCTTGTGCAACTCACGTTGGCTGGACACATGCTCACATGATGGAAAGTCTATCTTTAAACTAATAGTGATGAAAATGTGCTATGGACACAATTTGAAAGACTTGTATGAGAGAAATTCTATGTTATGAGATATCTTGAAGAAAGATAAAGAAAGTAGCACTACCTATACTAATGAATGGACCAATCTTTGCAAGAGTACACCATTAGAGTTTCGATGACAAGTGATGGCATTTGGAATTTTCCTCGACAACTACTCAATGATGATGAAATACACTATTGCATCTATGAATAGATTCATATATATTTGAGCCTCTTAAAAGTGTATGATATTTCGACCACTAGAATATAGCAATGGCGATTGAGAGAAAGAATCACACCCGCAATGAGAAGCCTGCAAAGAAGTCCAAAGGGAGCCAATTGAAAGCGTAAGAGAATTTCAGGGATAGTAAAACTTTTTCTCCCTTGAAACAAAGTGATTTTTTCTATGAATATTATAAAATTACATTGCACTATTAGAAAAAGTGTTGGATGGTTCAATCAGAATTCTTCCCAAAGAAGTGATTGAAGAATGATTCAAGTCGGTGAGCCACAATCATGATCATGAGCGATAACTCCATCGAACTTTTATTGATCGTACGTATAGATCAGAATCTATCTCTAATGACTAGTTCGAAGATTATAGACTCAAATCTGACTCTCGATCCAAAGGTTTGAGAAGTGCTCTTTACCGTAAAGATCTAAGTGAAATGAGAAGTCATTCGCATGATCTTCGACATTGACTGCCAAAAGAACATTATCTTAGTGAGCTTGGTCAAGAAACTCAGGTTAGAGGCAATATTGCATCTGCACCTATATCCTCTTTGATAGCTTCATGATTATGTGGAGATAAAGATCGCCGAGCAATGCAAGATATACTTCGCCATTACTAGGGAATTCATTATCAAGGTGATATGTGATATGGTTTTGCTTGATATATACTAAGTCATTCCTGGGAGCCATTATTTATGGGATCGATATACTGTTTATATTCATCGACCTTAAAAGTATCAACTCTAAAAGGATGGAAGGAAATTCCTCATCACTTGAGATGCAATTAGTTTGACGAAACACTTGATATCCACCAACCAAGCAAAGATAACAGTGAACGCATACCAAAAGCTCAGTTAACCCTAACTTTTTTAATCTTAGAAGAGATAAGAAAAGAATTCTACACAATGTAAATGATCATCCCAATCATACCCTTCTTCCTCGAGCTCCAAGAGTCTAGGCTCCGCATCAAAGCTTCTTCCAACTATTGTAAGAAGTCCCTAAAACTTACTTCCTATTGTACAAACCTCAAGAGGATGTTCTAGTAATGAGAGAAAGAATGAAAAGATCAAAACTAGAAGTAATATGTAATCTATTGAGATCACAGAAGTGGTGTCCAAAGATAGCCTGCATTCTTACGCATCCATAAGCTTTCTATCATGTTTTTATTTTATTATTTCACGTCTTGTAGTTAATACATTGACTTTATAAGTAATAGATGTTTTTCTTCAATTTTATGCTGATCTCCTTGTTAAAATTTTCATTTAAAATGTGATATTGAGTAAATTTTCATTTAAAATGTGATATTGAGTCGACTGATTGTTGAACCCAAACTTTATACAATCATATATTAGATGCCTCAACGTAGTTTTCTTGTGACAGTTATGGTTAGCTAGAAATGATACCCATTTTTACAACTGCCATGCCAATAGTTCTTCTATCCAAAGGAGGATTGTAGAATAACCAATTTTGTATTAACAAAGATATTGAGAGGAGTAAAAATAGAGTGCAGGAAGTTAGAAATAATGAATGTCAAGATGGGTTTCATTTAGATTGTGATGTCTCGTTTGAAGCAGTTTCTATTTGTGCATGAATTGTCTATTCCGTGGTGATGGATGGTAGCAATTGATAGCTGCAGGGTACATTGCTAGCAATGTGGCTTCACCAATATAGACCAAGGGAGAAGCGTTGAATGCGAGTCTACAGGAAGCCCAGTGGATGAGACAGTCCTAATAAATAATTCGATCAAATTGCTTAAATCTCCTAAATATGCTATCTGAATTTTAACGCCTTGTGACGTGGCCCGTGCGATCTATAGTTGCTGATATCAAATTGCTAGTCGCTAGTTTCAATCAATTGAATTTACATTTGCACTTAGAGAGCTCCTTATCATTGGCCGCAATAGGGAGGAGGATGTCTCGTGGGATGTTTTTGTCGAAGACAGACCTACAAATTTTGTTTCGTATTCTTCACAAAATGTTTGAGTAATTGAAATTAAAAAAAAAAAACAATCACCTAAGAGACTCTGTCATAAGCCTTGGAAAAGTCTGAATTTTAATAGTGTGAAAAGGGTTTTTATAATTAGATTTAGACATAGTATGTCACTAATATCATGATGTATATTTCTAACCATCATGAAGGTTGATAGCTTTTGATCGACAAATCCATTAAGAATGGGTTTCAATTAGTTAGCAATGGTTTTAGCAAAGAGTTTTTAAATTGCATTACATAAAGTGATCGATCTAAAACTCTCAAGTTTGTCCCCAGAGGTCAAAGTAAAACTCAATGATAAAACTATCCAACCTTAGGGATTTATCTTTCCCCATCTAGAAAAAAGTAATGTTGAAGACACTCTCTCCCAGTAATGGGACAAGTTTCATCAAAGGAATTTCAAAGAGCATTACACCAACAAGCAAATTCTCTAGGTATTTTCTTATGATCAGATGATTCATCTTATCATTCTTCACAAGCATATGTATGTGATTCTTCTTTTTCTATACTAATTCTTCTTTTCCTAGACTATATAAGTATGTGAAAAACATCTTATATTACAGTCACCCACTCAAGCTAACTTGTTTTAGCCTTAATCCACTAGTAAAAGATATACTATTTATTGAGGACTTCCATTTTGCTACAAAGGCAAAGAAAAGCAGTGTGTTCATCATCCATGAGAATCATTTCATATTCTCTTTATTTAAGATTGGTGATTTGCATAAAGGTTTCTTTAGTGTTAGTGTTAATATTACCTACCAACCGATTTGCTCGTCTAATTATTGTGAGATTAGGATCGATAGAGGTTTTACGGTTAGAGATATACTTAAGAGATTTTAAATTAACAATAATAAGGTCAATGACCTCAAAGGTACTCCAACTAATGAGGTTCAAATTTTAACCGGTGCTAAAAAGCACTATCTCGGCTCCAAATCCCAATCTTGCATCCTACACGAGGCAGATGAAGTAAAAAGGAAATTAAAAAACATGTATATTCCCCAAAATATTAGCATCTACAAATTTATGTTAAGATCGTCATATAAAAGGAATCTACAAATTAATCTACAAAAGGATAAAGATAAATTAATAGAATAAATAATTAGCAAATTTAGTAAAAAAATAATATACACGGAAGAAAAAAAAAAGGGAAATTTAGAAAGAAAACAATAAGGGGAGAGAAAAATAGAAAGAAAGAAAAATAGGAAAATTGGGAAGACAAACAGGGAGAGAGAAAACATGTATAATAAACAATTCCAGTAGCAGGGAAATTGAGAAGGAAAACATGAATACGTGGAGTGAAAACTTCATTAATTATTCTTTCTAGTAGACTCTGCAATTTGATATATAGTAAAAGATAAATCAGGAA
Organism: Musa acuminata AAA Group; assembly: GCF_036884655.1. Classification (NCBI taxonomy): domain Eukaryota; kingdom Viridiplantae; phylum Streptophyta; class Magnoliopsida; order Zingiberales; family Musaceae; genus Musa; species Musa acuminata. The sequence continues at coordinate 39,708,950 of NC_088335.1, forward strand.
AGTTTGGAAGGAAAAAATACATAAAAAGGAATACAAAATATGGGGAAAAGAAAACAGGAAGAAATTAAAAAAAAAGTTAGAGGAAAAAATAACAGTGGGAGGGAAAATAGGAAGAAGGAAACATACGGTAATTTAGAAGAAAAAATCCATGAAAGCAGAAACAAAATTAGGGAGATTAGAAGATTAAGATACTTTGCCCATTCTTCTATGATAAATAAGTTAAATAATAGGAAAATCAGGAAGAAAAAATTAACAGGGGGACAAGAAACTTTGCCCATTCTTCTATCCGGTAGAATCTGCAATTTGATCTATAAAAAAGAGAAAATTTAGAAGAAAATCTATATTAAAAAAATAAGAAAAAAAATAAGGAGTCACTAAAACAAAATCAGCTCCCGGCGAGGATCGAACTCGCGACCTTTCGCTTACGAAGCGAACGCACTACCACTATGCTACGGAAGCCACATATTATTTTTGGACAGAATAAATAATTAGATATGTAAGAAAAAAGTCTCAAGTGATAATTACCATCACATTATTTCTTGTGTTGCAGTAACAGAATCGAGCATTAATAAATATTATGTTTAGCAAGCTGAAATCGTGATACCATAATAATTAAGATTGCTAAAATTCGCCAACCTCATACTAAAATATGATAACAGAAAATTAATAATAAAGAAATAAAATTGCGTGTCGCTATACGGGTAGTGAACAATAAAGAGTTTTGTCGATTTCACGCGGTGCCACATTAATTGATTTCAGCAGGTCGGCCATGGAAAAAAAGCATAACGCATCGAGCATCACATAAGAAATAATCATCAATATGGTGTGACCCAAGGTGAAAAAGAATACAAACAACTAAATTATTGTTCTCCTTTTTCCAATAACCACTACACTTATTACTGCAATACTTCGAAAGCTACATGCATCTCAGGTTTAAACCCATTTAATTGCCGATGAACATAATTTGAGGTGGTAAATAACCTTCTTCTATTCCACTCGAAGGAAACTACTAGATTGTGTTAGACACGCCATTTAGAATAGCACAACAGAAATTAAAATCACCATTTACCGCAGCAAGCAGGCGAAGCAATACGTACTGTGTTGCCCTTGTCAGATGGAGACTTGGTGGTGGCATTAATTATTCTACAGCTCATACTGGGTCACCCCATACTATTTAAAAGGCTCTTTAAATGATGAACATTAAGACAGGCTCCTAAACACCAATTATTAGCCAACAAAAAAAGCAGTAAATGCGCCTCCACCACACATCAAATATCAAGTAGATGGTAAGACCAAATGGCTATTGATCAATCACAAAATATTCCTATCACCTGGAGCAACTGAATAGCACACACTCATGCATAAACCACCACAATAATGGGCAAGAACCGGGTCAAGTGGGCCCTAAATTAGCTCGCGTTAGATGAAATTAGGTACATGTTAGTGACGAAGAGCCAGGCCATGGCTTTGCCATCATAGAAGACAGTGATATCTTATAGAATTGTCCTGCTTCAAATAGGAACTAGAACAAAGGCAAAAAATAAAATAAAGGATAACACAGCCCACAGGAGCCTTTGCTTCTATTCCCTCACTCATCATCCTCCTCTTCCTGTTCCAAGACAGTATCAAATCATAGGATTAGCATATAAATTTTGCCAATAGCAACTCAACAACCTTAGAAATTCTTTTTTTGATGATTACAGACCTCCTCGGTTCCCTCTTCATCCTCTTCGTCATCATTCACCTCAGACTTGGATTTGTCAGACTCGTCTTCGTCCCCGGCAGCATGACTTCCTCCCCCAGACTTCAGTCAACCATCATCAGAAATGTTAAATAATTAATCTCCAAATAAATAAAATAGGGTACCAAAAAAATTCAATTTGAGAACTCTACCTGATTCTTATTATATGCAGCTATCTTCTTGGTATACTCCGTCTTAAACTTAGCCGCCTTGGCCACATAAGGAGCCTTTTCCTGGAATTCGAACATGTAGCTTTGCTCAGGTAAATAATTTTAGCAAGATCAACAGTCTAACTAAAAAAAGAAAGAAAAGCTACAATTACTTACAGCTTCTGACAGGGATTTCCACTTGTCTCCGCCGGCTTTACCAACCTAATTAGATTAAAGCAGCTGCAATTAATGGTTTTTTAACAAAAAAAAAAAGACAGATAAATTGAGAGATCAAACTAGTTGTGGAATTTTATTTCAACAAAAAGATTCAAATTCTCAGAAAATGGATCTGCAAGAGAGAGAGGAAGACGAATATTACCACAGAGACCGACTTGTTGTTCGGATTCTTCTCCTTGAATGACTTCCTGAATTCTTCCCTGACAATCCAAAAAGGAGAAACATAAATCATCATATAAAGCAAAAAAAATTTAGATCCGAAAGTTGAATAGGAAGGACAGCCAAGAAAAAGTCAAGCAAGTGAAAGGAGAGCTCACATGAAGACGAAGAAGGCGCTGGCAGGCCTCTTAGGCTTGTTGGGATCCTTGTCCGCCTTCGACTTCCTCGGCTTTTTACTAGCCCGTTCCGGTCCCTTCTTGACCGAAAGTCTTGAATAAACCCCCCCAAAAGATCACAAAAAAATATCACCATCAGATTCCAAAGCCCTAATTTTTCAAGACACCGATCAATCCACCAAGCAAACAAGCAAGAAGAACAGATTCTCACTTGCTATCGGCCTTCTTGGGGGCATCCGCCTTCGATTTACCCCGTTTCATGGCGAGATCTGCAGCAAAAACGATCAGATCGGGCAGGAATCTCCCGGGGATCCCAAAACACCAAAGAAACCCGAAAGAGATCGCGGGGAAGAGAGAGAAAAGGACGGAACTTTACCGTGAGATCAGGGCTTCTTGGCTCGGAGCGGTGGAGAGGGATGACGAATCGGTCAAGAAGGCATTGGGAGGGCGGGAGGGGAGGGATAAGAAGGGGCGAAGAGTGGTGGGTGCGTGAAGAGGCGTTGTAGAGGGGAAATCAAAATCCAACGGCTCGAGATGGTTGGGAACCGAGGGCGACATAGGAGTTGGGACGGGACTTTTCCTCGAAACACGTCATCGATCCGCGTGATCTCTGTCCATTCGCTCCCGACGATACCTTCCCCCTCTTCCATTCTAGATCCTCACAATAAATTCGACACACTATGGCTACCCAATCAAAGGCAGATGACGGCTGGGTCCCGCCGTAAAGTCTTGGACCCTTGGAATAAATCGTGTGATGGGTGATCAGATATTCTCTTCTTCTCCCGTTCGGCGCTCGTTCTTAGCCGCAATACTAGCGTCGAGCTTCGCCGTTTGATTCACATCGCGCGGTGGAGAGAGAGATGGGCGTCGTGAACGGTAGGATTATTCGTCACGTGCCTGGGATCGCCGATTCCGAAGAGAGATATTTCTGTACCCCGAAAACATTTTGTTTACTCGACCATGACGTACCTTCCGAACGACTCGTTCTCCAAGATTAATGAATCATCAAGTGGGTCCTAGGGTCGGTAAAATATGAAGCCGGGTGAACGATGCGCTAGATATGTTCCCCGACCGCAGTTGAAACTTGTTCTCTGAATATCCGCCGTCAGATTGCGGGGACCACCAACAAACGGTAGAGGATGTAGATTACCATGAGTGCAGCTGTCCAAGATTCGTTGGGAACCGTACATGCGTGACATGATAAAAAAAATTAATTTTATATTCCTGTAAAGCAATAAATTTTAAATCCTGACGATTATTGCGTTAAGGAAAAGAATGGAATTTCTTATATATATATATATATATATATATATATATATATATATATATATATATATATATATGAAATTGCTTAGCAATTTGGAATTATATAATTGCATCAGTCGATTTTCAAGACTTTCCATCTTTATTTTTATTTTGAAATCTCTATTTTCTCCTTACCACTCCTTTTATGAAGCTTTCCAGTAATTTGCTTTTATTTTATGTCATTGTTGTTGACCGATAAAAAAGAAAGCAACGCTGTCGATGACACAAGCCGGAAGTGATTCAACTCATCTAAGACAATGATAAATTGGATTGAATCTCGTTCTGGTGAGATAGGCATGTCACAAATAGCCTACGCAAAATATTGTCAGTGAAGGAACTGTTCTGAATTGTACCCTCATGTATAGTTACCAAAACTGAATTAATCGTTGACTCAGTAATATATATATATATATATATATATATGCTCGCATCCTCTCTTCTTTGCGAGCTCTACTTTTATTTTCTTCTTTTTCTTTATTTACTTACCTTTTCTCATTCTCCGGTCTAACTAATTCTTATTTATCCAAACCATTCTTATAATTAGATAAAAATATCGATCAAATTTTATCCTATATTAAAATAATAATATATCAATATTTGAGATTAATTCGACAGATGGAGTCTAATTTGATCCATCACAATATCGAGTTAGGAAGTAAAATATTCTCTAAAATATTTCATATTTCAGAAACATGTTCCTCTATTCCATAATTAGGAGTTCACTTATACTTCAAATTCTACAAATTTATTTTAGATCCTCACATAAGACCTCAACATTAGAGTGATTATATTGAGCACGTTCTCCATACTTGTTTTGCATGTGATTGATCTTGATAGATTCTTAAAAAGTGAAATTCTTTATGAAGCGGTCTATATCGGCTTGACTCTATGACATGGATCAACTATCAACAAATGACTTGTAAGTCAATTTTTTATTTTTCTAGTTTGACTAATTAACATAATTTATTTTGTACAATTTTGCATTTATGATTTCTATTCACAAAACAAGGGCAACATTTTTATGCACACTGTTATATCCCATAATATTTCTTTAAAACGTAACTTTTTTTATTTTTGTCATTTGGACAAAAAAAAGTTATTATGGAGAATATTCTTTCTCTTCAAACATGAGAAAAAGTATTGAAAGCTCCACTCTTTGTCCCATTTTTATGATTTTACAGTGACTGTCATTGTCAAATTGTTATAGTTTCAAATTGTTATAGTTTTCTAGTGCCAAAGGAGCTTTTTATATTGAGAATAAAGTTATGAGTATGCAAAGAATAAAGCGTGCTAAAACGAATCCAAAGACTTCAAATATCAAAGACTCCAAAGACATGTATAATTTTCTCCTCTCAAAGGGAAAACATATGGACACCATTTTACCTGCCTATACTTGGTGATACTTAACTAAATATCCTAATCAAAAGAACATTAATCAAGACCAAAGGCATAAATTTTGTTGATGTTTGTTGCTTAAAATATGGAACATAATGTTTCAATGACCTATTATCTTTATTTGATTCTCTATTAATGTTTAAGTTGGTGGAATTTTTTATATGTATTGCTTTAGAGATTATCTTTGTTCATTTATTTGGAAGTGGAATATGTTGTTTAACACCTAAACATGATGTCCTCTCAATCTTGTGTCGTACAAATATCATAAGACCTCCATATACTCTTCCCCTCCATTCTTTTCTATTCTCCATAGTTTCTACTCTCTCACTTATAATTTCAGTTTATTCTTAATAAATTTTACGCATGTCCATACTATATGAATCAAAAACAATAATTATGTGCATATTATCGACTCATAGAAAAAAAAAAGAAAAAACAAACAAAACATGACGATTACATCATGATGATGCGTCCTCAGTCAAATTAAGGAATCGCATGATGTACATTAATGAAGTCATAATAATTTTCATCCAAAAAATTCTATTTCCTATTAACCTTTTTGAAACCTTAGGATTCTCAAATCCAGTAGTCCGTAAAGGAGCATATTCTTTCATGAGACCTCTCTTAGTGCCCCCTTCTTGCTTGATCCTGACCATGATAAGTACCCATTCCAAACCTCAGAAGCTTTTCTTGATCCCTGTCCTTGGCTTTCGAATATCTTTTTCTTCCTTTGTTAGGCCTTGTTCATGTTCATAAGCCTTGTGTTTTTTCTTGCTAAGTAAATGAGGGATGTCAACTCGACTTAGGGATTTATGATCAGAGTACCTGCAGAAAGATGTACTTATTTGTAATGGATTTTGAATCCAGGATAAACAAAGTAATTGTTATGATTCTGATCCTTGCATTATTGATGAGTTGATTCATTGGTTCGTTTAGGCTCATCTCTTCCGGTATAAGCTGCTTGTTGATAGCCATTCTATTGGTGAGGACCAGGTTCTGGATGACCAGGTAGGCGGACTGAGATCTTCCTAGTTACAAGGTTCCTCACAAGAGGGTTAGGTCATCCGGATATCTTCGGGTAGTCGGTGATCCTGCATGATAGGTCGGCACCAATGGTTGCCTGGTGTGGTCTCTCTAATGCCTAAGATAGCAAAGAAGAAAAGACAATAATGTAAGCTGTATGATTGAGTTAGTGTATCGAAAACCCTCTCTTAGCGTAAGCTAATAGATTCTTTTTTATACTCGATCTCTGAGCCTTTTTTTACTGGTTAGCCTAGGATAAGATCAAGTTAACTGTCTAATTATTCTTATATTTTATCTTGATAATATAGGGCAGTTATTGCCAATCATTAATGTGGGACACATCGAGATGCACTATGATGCCATTTTGGGGGTTGATATCTCTCGTCCTCTCTTATAAGGTCAGCTTGTTAAAATCTTTTTTATTTAGTGGTATCAAAGCATAATATGCACTATGATGTTAGCATATTATGTTTATGGTTAGAAAATTAAGAAGTATGATATACTCTTATCACTTATATAAGATTTTATGTATTAGAAACTTAATTTGTTAAGTACAACCATATAGCTCATCAAGATAAGGTCTACTGATAATAATGGTGGTAACGACAATGACGTTATTGGGATGGTAGTGGTAATTTCGATGGTAATGACCTTCATGATAGAGGTAATGGTAATTACTCCAACAATAATGATTGGGGAGTGTCAGCCTTATGGGCAACGTTAGAAGTATAAAAAGCAATAATGACCTAAGAATTCCGAGAGATACACAATATACTAACTTGATTTTAGGTGCCAATTAAGTTCATGATGATGGCAGGATATCTTGAATCTCAGATTTTGATGATGAAACTAATTGATGGTGTTTATCTGATTTATATTTTGAGTAACGCAGGAAACCTCAATCAAGGAGAGACAATTGAAGCAGGAAGAATCATGTTGGGCCAGATTGGAACATCTCAGAAGATTGGACGTCGAGTTGGAGGATCGGTCGACACGTTAGTAAAAGACTTCGGGCCAAGAATTCAGGCATCGAGCCAATAAGAGTGAAAATTACGTTAAGGAAATCGGAGTTATGGAGGTCAATAGACTGATTGGGTAATAGGCTGCAAGAGAGGACGATGTGCCGAAAAATCGAACAAAGCATCAAACCAATGATATGACCGGACAACATTTGATGAGCTTTGTAATAATTGTCTAGATTGAAATAGATTTTAAGTCTAATTGAGTCGGTATTAGGGTGAAACAATGCCAACTTAATTAGGAGCCAATTGGGCCTAAATTGTGAGTGATTTGGACTCATTAAGAGGCTCATTCAATGACCTAAATGTTGGGCCAAGTAGTGGCACCGCTATAATTGGCGGTAGAACCGCTTGTGAGTTGGAAAACTCGAAAAACTTGATCTTTGATGCTATCAGGCAGTGGTATCACCCAATGACAGAGTGTCAAGTGGTGGTACCACCAAACTGGGTAGTGGTATCGCCCAGTGTCAGGTTGCAGGTGATGGTACTGTCCAGTGCATGCGGTGGTACCACCTGTACCCTGAAATCTCGGGGATTTGAATATTGGGCTCCAAATTTGAATCCATTTGGGGTTTATAAATACCCCACTCTTTCCTTCTTAGGATAACAAGAATTGGGTAAAACGAGGGAAAGAATCCTCGATGAAAAATAGTTGAAAAAACTTAAAAAGTGTTGAGCATTCCCTCCACATCTTAGAGTTTAGAGTTCATTCTAAAAGAGGTGTGAAACTTGTAAAGGTTCTCTCTTGAGCCTATTAAAAGGAGAGTAGAGTTGTAAAGAGGTGGTTGGTGTTCGCCTACTAAAGGAAGACCGATGGTGGATGCCGATAGCCTCAACGGAGGAGGAATCAGGAGTAGATATAGGTCATGACGATCGAACCACTATAAAAATCTGGTTTGTATTTACTTCTTGCTCTATATCTTTATTGCAAACTGAATTCCTCCTTCACTACGTTTTCATACGATTTCAAGTTAATATTTTTTCGAAATGGGTTTAATCAAATGAAATATTTTTTAACCGATATGATTTTATCTACTGCACTAATTCTCCCCCCCACCTCTTAGTGCCGACTCGTTCCTAAGTATTAGAGCCTTGTTATTTCTAATTTTGTTTAACACCCAAGAGAAATGACTCTTTTCTCTCATTCGTCCTCCCATATTCAATGGGACAAACTACACATATTAGAAAACTCGAATAAGAGTTTTCTTACTTTCATTGAATTTCGATTAATGAAATATAGTCGAATTTGATTTTCAAAAGTCTTCTCTTCCAATGAACCTTTGGAATGATTTGGAGAAGAAGACTTTTTCTCTAAATGCAAAGGCTATGAATGCCCTGTTTTGCGCCTTAAACAAAAATGAATTTAATCGGGTTTCTACTTATGAAATGACTTTCGATATTTGATACACCCTTGAAATCACACATGAAGGCATGAATAAAGTAAAATAGTATGGAATAAATCTTTTAATGCATGATTTTGAGTTGTTTCAAATTGAACCAAGCAAGACTATTAGAGACATGTACACCCATTTTACGAATGTCGTCAATAGTCTAAAAATAATAAATATTTTTTAAATTTTGAACTCGTTAATAAAATATTGAGATCCTTTCCAAAAAGTTGGGATCTTAAAATAATAGCAATACAAGAAGCAAAAGATCTCAATATTTTTTCACTTGAAGAACTTATCGGTTCATTATTGACATATGAAATGACTTACAATGCTCATGAATAGCTTGAGAATAACTTTCCAAAGAACAGGAAGGATTTGATACTTCGAACAATAGAATACCACTTGAGTGATGACTTAAGTGATGATGATGATGATCTTGAACTCTTAAAGCTTAAAAAATTCTTAAAACAAGAATTAAAGATTAAAAATGAACTTACAAAGAAGAGGTTGCCAAAGAAGAAGACACTCAAAATGACTTGAGATAAATCAAGCTCATCCGAAGACGAGGAGCAAATCAACAAAGATGATGTGGCCTTTCACATTGAGGTAAACAACTCACCCGAAATCCTTTTACTTTATTTTGAAATTACATGATACTTTTCATGAGTTATTTTTAAATTAGTTAGTAAATAAAAATAAAATAAAAATAAAAATTTGATCATGACAATTGCATGCACTAAGCATGAAAAGTTAGATTCACTTAAAAAAAATACATTACTACAACAAACAAAATGATCTTGAAAATTCTTTATATTGATGAAATTAATTTTGATGATTTAATGGTGTATAATGATGTAATGAAAATATTAAAAGTTTTGGTACAATGCTTGATAATTTTATTCTATGCATGAGATTTTGAAGTTATACATGATGATTTATGTGATTTATTGATCTAGAAGATTTTTGTGATAAATCTTACACTTTCAGTTTTAACGATGATATATGTTTTGATTTGGCAAAAAATGACAAGGATATGCTTGAATGAAATCAAATCACTTAAATTGAAATAACTAAAAGAAAATATATTTTGAAAATAAATGTTTGTATCATATTTGATGATTTTACATTTTGAAACTGTGCATGATGAATTGAAGAAATAATGGTTTGAATCCATGAATTGATAATTTTTTTGTCATACGAATCATGATTCATTCAATTGATACTCTAAATTTTTTTTTTAATGATTCATGATAAATTGAGACATTATACATGAATCTAGTTTTCGTGTGAATCTATTTATCTTACCTTCATTGAATCTTCCGAAAAGTGATTTTGATGATTTAAATTTGAATGAAAAATTTTCAACCAAATCATGAACTTTCTTTTTTATTTCTCTACTTGAGACATCTTTTATAAGAATCAAATTATTTTCCATCTTCGATTATTTCTTCTTATCATTTACTAAAGAAGAGACTTATGCAAACAAACTATGATCTTAATAATGGTTTGTAATGGTTTAAAATTATGCATGTTATATGTTGAACATTTGAAACCATGTTTTGGTATCATGCATATCTAAGAAATATTGATTTGACAAATTGAATGAGTTGAAAATGAATGATGATTTTTCTCTTGATTATAACTTGTGATATTTTTTATATATGAATCATCATCTTGATTTCTCAATATTTACATGAGATTTTTCTATGAATCAATATTTTTCATACTATGATTCTTCTTGGTATTCACAAAAAAGGATATATTCAAATTAACTATGATATGCTACTTAACATTTTGATAATTTATGACTTGAGTTTTATTATGCATTATTCCCCTCTTCTTCATTTTTATTTACAATAATAAAGTGGAGAAAAGAAATCACTAGCATTTCAAGAGATAAATTTATTTATTTCACTTTAAATCTCTTGCAAGTGATTTTGATGATCTTGATTATTTCAAGTTGAATGTTTGGTACCAACAATCATGAAGTGATAAATGCTTAAAAAATATTGATTTAGTGCATGAGAGAAATGATTGGTATCATGAATGCTTTAGTATCATGAATGAGAAAAATGATGAATGTTTGATATCATGATCAAAATGATTGATTTAATACATGAAGTGATAAATGCTAAAAGATTTTAATGTCTTCGTATCATATATGATATGCCCATAGTGATGATTGATTTATTTTTGGTATTATGCATGAAGTAAGAATGAAATGAAAGGTTTTAAAATTGTGTATGTTTTAATTTGAAACCATAATGATGCACAATCATATTAAAAAAAAGGATTAATACTTTAACTTTGTCATGATTTGAAAATTGATGTAAAGGGAAAAGAATTACAACATTATATTCTTCCTTTCTTTTTGACAATGATAAAGGGGGAGAAAAATTGCTAGATCAAGATGCAAAATTTGGAAACTTATACATTGCAAAAGAAGCAATGTTTGGAAACTTGCTAGCTTGCTCATCTAAAAAGAGAAGCAAGAAGTGCTATCTTGCAAATCTCAAGAGAAGCAATATTTGCTAAGTTACACATTTCAAGAAGATGCATAAATAGTCTATCTTGCACATCTCAAACGATGTAAAATTTTGCCAACTTTCATATGTGAAAAAATTACTAGTTTGCATGATATAACACTTACTAAATTTGCTAGCTTACAAATTGTAAGGAGAATAACTTGCTATCTTAAACATCACCAAGAATTGCTAGCTTGCAATCTCAAGAGTGGCAAAAGTGCTATCTTGCCTATCTCAAGACGCACAAATGCAAACTTGCAAAATTTGTAATCTTGCACGATCTTTAAAATTAATGATGATTTAGTGATTATGCATGCTCTAAAATGATATAAAATTTGTTAGCTTGCATGTTATAAAGTGATGAAAAATTGTTGCTAGCTTGTATGTTGTGAAACTTGCATATCTCTAAAACTTGTTGCTTGGATGATACACTTCTCCTTTTTATTGATGACAAAGGGGGAGAAGTGTGATGATGTTACGTATGATTTTTTTACTTAGATTTTTAAATTTAAGAGTTCTATCAATATTGCATATTGATAGGGGGAGTTAAGGTTAACTCCATCATCAATTGGTTGTCATCATCAAAAAGGGAGAGATTCTTTAATCTCAGATTTTGATGATGAAACAAATTGATAGTATTTATCTGATTTATATTTTAAGTAATATAGAAAGCTTCAATCAAGGAGAGACAATTGAAACAAGAAGAATTATCTTGGGTCGGAGTGGAACATGTCAGAAGATTGGACGTCGAGCCGGAGGATTGGTCGACGCGTCGGCAAAAGACTTCGAGCCGAGAATTCGGGCATCGAGCCAAGAAAAGTAGAAATTATGCCAAGGAAATTGGAGTTGCGGAGGTCAACTAGCTGATTGGGTAATAGGCCATAAGAGAGGAGGATGCATTGAAGAATCGAATGAAGCGTCGAACTAATGACATGACCGGACAACATTTGATGAGCTTTGTAATAATTGTTGAATCTCATATTTTGATGATGAAACTAATTGATAATTACATTTATGTTTTAATTTATGTTTTGAGTGATGCAAGATGCTTGGATCAGGATGAGACAATTAAAGCAAGAAAAGTCATGTTGTGCTGGAGGAACATGTTAGAAGATTGGATGTCGGGCCGATGGATCGGTCGATGTATCGACAGAAGGCTTCGGGCCATGGACTTGGGCATCGGGCTAAGAAGAGCGGGTATTGCGCTAAGGATATTAGAGTTGCGGAGTCAACTGGCCGATTGGGCAATAGGTCGCAGGAGAGGACGATGCGCCGAAGAATCGGACGAAGCGTCGAGGGACCAATGACATGCCGGACAACTTAGTTAATTGCTTAGGATTAATTGTCTCGATCAAAGTTTTGTTTTAAGTGTGTAGGATTAACTACGATGAAAGTAAGACATGTAGCAGGAGTTACGCCGGAGTCAAGACTATAATCATGTTGGGAGTTCGAGAGCTCGACGGAAGTTCGGATGGTCGTCGGAGGTTCTACGGGAACAAATCCGAAAAGTCCAGGAGCTTGCCAAAAGAAGCTCGTCGGAACTCGCCAAGTGGATGGTCACAAGTCCAGGAGTTTGCCGGAAGTCTGTCGGAGCATCGCCGGAGGTTCGTCGGAAGTTCGCCGGAAGAAGCGATTGACGCACCGGAGCAAGTTGCAATAAATGTCTTAAGAAATTCGTAGTTAGCACGATGATTAAATTAGAAATGAGAGGTGATCCCATTAACTTAATCTTGGGGCAATTGGGCCCTTGAAAGACCCAAATTGGGCCGAATGGATCAGCCCATTCGGACCTAGATTACTTGGCCAAAGGTGGCACCACCTGGGTCGGCGGTGGCACTGCCCAGGGCTCAGTCTCCGAGCTCTGGTTGGGCGGTGCAACCACCTTTGACAGAGGTGCAACCGCCTGAGCTCAGTCTCCGAGCTTTGGCAGGAGGTGCAACCGCCCCTGACAAGCGGTGGCACCGCCCAAAGGCTCAGTCTCCGAGCTCTGCCATGCGGTGCAACCGCCCCAATCAGGCGGTGCAACGGCCAGACCCTAGATTTCTGGGAATTGACAGTTTTGAGCTCGGAATTCAAACTGGTTTGGGGCCTATAAATACCCCACTCTTTCAGCAATGAAAGTGCAATGAAAACCACTGAAATCCTGATTTTACTCTGTGATTTTTAGAGCTCAAAAGTGTTGTATGAGTTAAAAGTTCTGATCTTTCAAGAGAGGAGAGAAAATTTTGCAAGGGTTGTCTCCTAAGCTCGTCTAAAAGAGTGAAACTGTAAAAGGGTGGTTGGCCTTCGCCTATTGAAAGAAGGCCTCTAGTGGACATCGGTGACCTCGTCGGTGGAGGAAGCTAGAAGTGGATGTAGGTCAAGATTGACTGAACCACTCTAAAATCGTGGTGCTCTCTAGTTTGCATTTACTTTGAGCATATTATCTTTACTGCAAACCTCCTCAATAGCTTACTGCCTTCTGTGAATTTACGATCGTGTTTCAAAGTTCAATATTTTTCGAATCAGTGTTTAGACGTAAATCAGTTTTATCGTACAAACATCATATTTCAGTTTGCGCTTACATTCTGATTTCCATCATAACTGCAAACTGCCCTTATAGATTCGTTTTAACTGTATCTTGCTCGATCACAAGTTAAAGTGATTTACGAATCGGCTTTTTCTACCGAAATCGCTCTTATCGTACGAACGCAGTTTTAATCATCGAAAGTTTTCCACTGCATTAATTCACCCCCCCCCCCCCCCCCCCCCCCCTCTTAATGCTCTTGATCCTAACAATTGGTATTAGAGCGGGGTTAACTCTCAAACGGATTAAAACCCAAGAGAGATGGCATACGCCGGAAACCAAGAGGGCCATTCTATTACACGTCCACCCATGTTCAATGGGACGGACTACACCTATTGGAAGACCCGAATGAGGATCTTCCTTATTTCAATGGATTTTGAAATTTGGAATCTTGTCGAAAATGGATTTTCGAAGTCTTCTCTTCCAATGATCGATTGGAATGAATTGGAGAAGAAGACTTTCACTCTTCATGCAAAGGCTATGAATGCCTTATTTTGTGCGCTTGATAAAAATGAGTTTAATCGTGTTTCGGTTTATGAAACCTCGTTTGATATTTGACATACACTCGAAGTGACTCACGAAGGCACAAGTAGAGTGAAAGAGTCAAAAATCAATCTTTTGATACACTCTTTCGAACTTTTTCGAATGAAACTGAGCGAGACTATTGGCGACATGTACACCCATTTCATGGATGTCGTCAATGGTCTAAAAGGACTCGGCAAAAGTTTTTCAGATTTTGAGCTCATGAATAAGATTCTAATATCCCTTCCTAAGAGTTGGGACCCTAAAGTCACTGCTATTCAAGAGGCTAAAGATTTAAACAACTTTCCACTTGAAGAACTTATCGGCTCATTGATGATATATGAAATGGTGCGCAATGCACATGATGAACATGATGAACAAAACAACCTTCCAAAGAACAGGAAGGATTTGGGATAGACCATTTGAAGACCACTCGAGCATAAGCTCAAGTGATGGTGAACAAGAACTACAAATGAAATTTAAAAAATTAAAGAAACAAAAATTTAAGAACAAAAAGAACGGAACTACTTACTTTGAATGCAAGAAGAAGAACATAAAGTGAAATGAATTGAGCTCCTTCAAAGACGAGGAGAAAATCAACAAAGACGAGGTGGCAAACTACGCCTTAACCACTTTCAATGATGAGGTAATCGAAAACCCCCTAATTTATTTTGAAATTACTTGATGCTTTCATGATATATTTTCTATTTTAGTTTAGAATTAATTTTCTTAAAAATTACATGTTTAAAAATAAAAATACAAAAATTATGATCATGCTAGTAATTTTGAAAATGATAATATTGCATATTTTATGATAAACAAATAAAATGATTAAAAATGTCTTATGAAATCATGCTATATATGGTTAAGAAGTAATAATGTGTATCATGTTTGATTAACATTGTTGAATGGTATGATTAACTAATTTCTCGATTTTGATTAAATGAAATCATGTTTGATTTGAAGTAATGCATAATGATGTTTTTGATACCATGATTGACGATTTTATGCATGAGATTTTAAAAGTTATATATGATGATTTGGTCTTGATGGTTTTTATGACAAAATTCATTTTTCGATCCTAAACGTTGGTGCATATTTTTATTTGGCATAAAAGAAAAGAACATGCATGTATGAAATAAATCACATGAATTAAAACAACTAAAAAGTGGAAAGGTTTCTTTTTGAAAAATTTATTTTTCTGACTTTATTAATTTTTCAAAAAGGGAAATTAATGAATCTATTTGTATTACTTTTGTGAATCTCTTGAAAATGATCTTGATTTGATGATTTAAATGAGTTTTATCTTTATTTTTGAAATTTATAAGTTGAGATTTCTTATGCTTAAGTCAAGATTTTATATGCATGAATTAATATCTTGTTCTCTTACAAGATTGAATGAATTCTATCTATATCATGATCTCTTAAGAATTCATTTTATTTTTTATTTAAAGTGGAGATATATCAAAATGAATCATGTCTTTTGGTATTCAAGTGATTTTATCCTTCATGACATGATGTGATTGTATTTATGGCTTGTATGCCTTGACATGATTAAAATATTTTACACTATTTTGTTCTTCCCTTCTTCTTTCTTGTTTACAATGATAAAATGGGGAGAAATTTTGATCATGCATGGTAGGATATAATTGCTATAATGAGAATTTTATACAATTACATGCCTTAATAACATGTTGGAAATTATGTGTTTTGGATACAAAAATTTTCATGATAATAAGCATGTTTTATCTTCATGATTGAATTTGAAAATCTATAGCAAAACCTTGTCCGAATGCATGTAAGTGTTAAATTTTATTTTCGGATCTTTTTGATCCTAACAATCGGATTTTCTTGATACATTATTCTCTTCCGAACTTAATAAATAAATGTCATATCGAGTTTGATTCATATCATTGATTTTTGAAATATGGAATCAACTAACAAATGCATCTCTCATAGACTTATCATGTGAAAAATATCTTTCGAGAAATGGATTTGATGATTCCTTCTTATATCTTTAGAGAAATAGTTTTACGTGCAAGGATTTGATTCACACACATATCTTGATCATTGTAAAAATGAAGTGTGCTTTAATATCTTATCAATTTTAACTTCATTCGAGTAAGCTCACAAGTGACTTTCCTCCTTCATGCAAAAAGATAATAACAAATAAAGAGGAAGAAGTATTGAAAGCTATCTCCATGTCATGTTTTCCTTGAGATGTTTGTATAATTGATATCCTATCACTCATTGTTGAAAAATGATATAAACCTAGTTATGGCATGAATCATTACCGCACTTACGTTTAAAATTTGTTTATATCGTTCTCCTTTTTGTTGATGACAAAGAGGGAGAAATATATGAATTGATACTATTAGTGCCATATTTGAATTTGAATTATGTTAAGATATCAAAAGAAGCTTGCATCGAAATATATGGTAAATTGATGATAGAAATGCTATGATTGCCATATGCCATGTTAAGATATCAAGAACTTGCATCGTAATTTTACTTGCTGATATCTTGCCATACGATGAAATGCTATGATTTGTTGCTAAAATGATGCATGCAATACTTATGCTTTTTATTATGATGTATGTGATGTATTGCATATGATGTGAATCATGATTAAAATTACCTTAATTTAAATTCAAGATTTATCTCAATTATGAAATTTTGAAATAAGAATGATTACTCACCTTTGTCATAATCTAAAAATTGATATAAGGGTCTTCCCTTCTTTTTGACAATGACAAAGGGGGAGCAAGAATTTCTAACATTGATATCATGAAAAGAGACAAACTAGCTTGCTTGCACAATTCAAGATGAAAGCAAAAATTTCACTTCTCAAAAGAGAAGAAATTGCTATCTTGAACATCACCGATAATTGCTAGCTTGAAATCTCAAGAAAATGTAAAAATGTTCTATCTTGCCTATCTCAAGATGCTAAACTTGCACTTTGCAATGAAAGCAAAATTGCGAGCTCAAACATTGCAAAGGAAGCAAGAATCATGAGCTTACACAAGAAAGCTATATTGCATTAGCTTTTGAAATCTTTGCTAGCTTATATTTAGTAAAACTTGTATATCGTAAAAATTGCTAGCTTGTAGTCTAAAGAGAAGCAAATAGTTGCTATCTCATGAAAAGCAAACATGCTAAACTTGCACATCTTTAATTGCTAGATTGCATGATGATAAAATTTGATACTATGTTTTTTATGCAATAAGTTGAACCTATATTCCAAACATAAGAATAGTTGGACTTCTCCTTTTTGTTGATGACAAAGGGGGAGAAGTATGATGTTATGCATAAGTTCATGATGACGTGTTGCAAGTATTCATGATGAATATTGCAATGACTTGAATTCAGTTTGAATTCAAGGTTCTATCAATGTAGCATATTGATATGGGGAGTTTGTTTAAACTCCAGGAGTTAAGTTTAACTCCGTCATCAATTGGCTGTCATCATCAAAAAGGGGGAGATTGTTGAATCTCGTATTTTGATGATGAAACCAATTGATAATTGCGTTTATGTTTTAATCTGTGTTTTGAGTGATGCAAGATGCTTCGATCAGGATGAGACAATTAAAGCAAGAAAAATCATGTTGTGCCGAAGGAACATGTTAGAAGATTGGACGTCGGGTCGATGGATCGGTCGACGTATCGACAGAAGGCTTCGGGCCGTGGACTTAGGCATCGGGCCAAGAAGAGCGGGTATTGCGCCAAGGATATCGGAGTTACAGAGTCAATTGGCTGATTGGGCAATAGGTCGTAGGAGAGGACGATGCGCCGAAGAATCAGATGAAGCGTCGAGGGACCAATGACATGTCGGACAACTTAGTTAATTGCTTAGGATTAATTGTCTTGATCAAAGTTTTGTTTTAAGTGTGCAGGATTAACTACGATGAAAGTAAGACATGCAGCAGGAGTTGTGCCGGAGTCAAGACTATGATCACATTGGGAGTTCGAGAGCTCGACGGAAGTTCGGATGGTCGTCGGAGGTTCTGTAGGAACAAATTCGAGAAGTCCAGAAGCTTGCCAAAAGAAGCTCATCGAAACTTGCCAAGTGGATCGTCGCAAGTTCAGGAGTTTGCCGGAAGTCCATCGGAGCATCGCCGGAGGTTTGTTAGATGTTCGCCGGAAGTTTGCTAGAAGCTCGCCGGAAGAAGCGATTGACGCACCAGAGCAAGTTATAGTAAATATCTTAAGAAATTCATAGTTAGCACGATGATTAAGTTAGAAATGGGAGGTGATCCCATTAACTTAATCTTGGGGCAATTGGGCCCTTAAAAGACCCAAATTGGGCCAAATGGATCAGCCTATTCGGACCTAGATTACTTGGCCAAAGGTGGCACCGCGTAGGGCTCAGTCTCCGAGCTCTGGCTGGGTGGTGCAACTGCCTCTGACAGAGGTGCAACCACTTGAGCTCGGTCTCTGAGCTCTAGTAGGAGGTGCAACCGCCCCTAACAAGCAATGGCACCACCCAAAGGCTCAGTCTCCGAGCTCTGCCAGGCGGTGCAACCGCTAGACCCCGGAATTTCAGGAATTGACAGTTTTAAGCCTGGAATTCAAACTGGTTTGGGGCCTATAAATACCCCACTCTTTCAGCAATGAAAGTGCAATGAAAACCACCGAAATCTTGATTTTCTTCTGTGATTTTTAGAGCTCAAAAGTGTTGTATGAGTTAAAAGTTCTTCTCCCTCTTTTCTTCTAAGTTCTGATCTTTTAAGAGAGGAGAGAAAATTCTGTAAGGGTTGTCTCTTAAGCCCGTCAAAAGGAGTAAAATTGTAAAAGGGTGGTTGGCCTTCGCCTATTGAAGGAAGGCCTCTAGTGGATGTCGGTGACCTCGTCGGTGGAGGAAGCCAGAAGTGGATGTAGGTCAAGATTGATCGAACCACTCTAAAATTGCGGTGCTCTCTGGTTTGCATTTACTTTGAGCATATTATCTTTACTGCAAACCTCCTCAATAGCTTACTACCTTCTGCGAATTTACGATCGTGTTTCAAAGTTCAGTATTTTCCGAATCGGTGTTTAGACGTAAATCAGTTTTATCGTACAAACATCATATTTCAGTTTGTGCTTATATTCTAATTTCTATCATAACTGCAAACTGCCCTTATAGATTCGCTTTAACTGCATCTTGTTTGATCACAAGTTAAAGTGATTTACGAATTGGCTTTTCTACCGAAATTGCTCTTATCGTACGAACGTAGTTTTAATCGTCGAAAGTTTTCCGCTGCACTAATTCACACCCCCCCCCTCTTAGTGCTCTTGATCCTAACAATAATTGTCTACGTTGAATTAGGTTTTAAGTCTAATTGAGTTGGTATTGGGGTGAAATAATACCAACTCAATTAGGGGTCAATTGGGCCTAAATTAGGAGTAATTTGAGCTCATTAGAGGCCCATTCAATGACCCAAATGTTGGGCTAAGCGGTGGCATCGCCAGAATTGGCAGTAGAACTGCGTGTGAGTTGAAAAACTCAAAAAACTTGATCTTTAAGGCTATCAGGTGGTGGTACTGCCCAATGATAGTGTGTTAGGTAGTGGTACCGCCAGACTGGGTGGTGATGCCATCCAGTGTCAGGCAGCAAGTGGTGGTACCGCCCAGTGCAGGCGATGGTACTGCCCATACCTTGAAATCTCATGGATTTGAATTTTGGGCTCCAAATTTGAATCCATTTGGGGCCTATAAATACCCTACTCCTTCCTTCTTAGGATAGCAAGAATTGGGTAAAAAGAGGGAAAGAATCCTTGATGAAAAGTAGTTGAAAAAGCTTGAAAAGTGTTGAACGTTCCCCTCCACCTCTTAGAGCTTAGAGTTCAATGTAAGAGAGGTGTGAAACTTGTAAATGTTCTCTTCTGAGCCTATCAAAAGGAGAGTAGTGTTATAAAGAGGTGGTTAGTCTTTGCTTATTGAAGAAAGACCGATAGTAGATGCCGGTGGCCTCGACGGAGGAGGAATCGAGAGTGGATGTAGGTCACGACGATCAAACCACTATAAAAATCTGGTTTGCATTTACTTCTTGCTATTTATCTTTATTGCAAACTGAATTCCTCCTTCACTACATTTCCATATAATTTCAAGTTAATATATTTCCGAAATGGGTTTAATCAAATGAAAGATTTTTTAACCGACATGATTTTATCCGTTGTACTAATTCACACCCCCCTCTTAGTGCTGACTCGTTCCTAATAGGATCAACCGTGCTAGAGTTGATGCTAATGCCCAACCTAATCATTAACAAGGGCCTGCAATCTAACATATGTAACCAGCCAATGAAGATGATCAAACGAAACAGGAATTGTGGACTATTACATAACTAACCAAATAAGAGATGCAAGTGCAGTTCAACCTTGATTCTTTAATCGATGAGGTACTATTCACCCACAACAACCAATGGTATATGATGATGATTCAAAAGATGATAGTAAAAGATACTTAAGACATTAAGCATCACTTAAATGAAATATGCTATTTGAGAATTAGTGCCTCAAAGTATATCTCTCTAGTTTTAATGGCCATCTCAACATTGAAGCTTTTATTAACTAAAGTTATGAAGTAGAGAACTTTTTTTGAGGTGATGGATATTCCTTATCACAAACAAGTTAAGCTTATTGTATATAAGTTGAATGGAGGTGCAACAATTTGGTGGGATATATTATAGAATAATAGAAGAAGATGAGGAAAAGCACTAGTATAGACATGACAAAAGATGATGTAACTTCTCAAATGAAGATTCCTACCCCTAGACTATAAACAACTATTATTTTAATATTATCAAAACTACTTCCAAGATACTCGATCTATAATTGAGTATATTGATGAATTCTTATGCCTTTCAACTAGATATAATTTATTAGATTTAGAAGACCAACAAATAGCAATATACGTCAATGGAATAAAATTTACAATTAAAGATAGAATGCTTTTAACTCTGATATGGATAATAAATAAAGCTCATAATATGACATTAAAGGCTGAAATGTTATTGACTCGACCTTCAATTGCTACCTAGTAATTCTTACTATGACAACACAATGTGCTCTTAATAAAGAGAAGTTGTGAATAAGTCAATACAACCTACAAATCAAGGCACAAATATAGGAGGAGCAACAAGGCAAAATAAGAATATCCTGACTACCATAAATAATCCATATGCTCGACCCCTGGTTGGAAAATATCTCAAATGTGGGGAGCTTGGTCATCATTCTAACGAGTGTCATGCTCATAAGACTATCAACTTTGTAGATCATAAAGATGACTTTGAAGAAGAATGAGATGCTCAAGATGATAGATTGACAATATTGACAATGCTGAAATAACATAAGAAGAAGAGGAACATGTCGCATATGTTATAAAAAGATTATTACTCACCTCAAGGCAAGAATATCCATCTTAGCATAAGAAAATCTTTCATTTTCAATGTAGTGTTAATAACAAAGTCTACATATTGATAATAGACAATAGGATCTATGGTAACATTGTATCTAAATCACTGGTGAGGCACTTAAAATTATAAATAGAGACTCATCCAACATCATACAAGCTAGGGTGGAGTAAAGAATGTTGAATCTCAGATTTTGATGATAAAATCAATTGATAAATTTATGATCTAATCTGCGTTTTGAGTAACATAGGACTAACTTCAATTAAGGAGAGGAAAATTGATTGAAGCAGGAGGAATTGGACGTTGGGTCGGAGTTGTATATATCAAGAGATTGGACGTTGGCTAGAGGATCGACCGACGTGCCGACAGAAGGACTTCGTGCCATGACTTCGGGCATTGGGCCAAAAGATCGAATATTGCACCAAAGAGATCGGAAGTTATAGGTGTCAACATGCCGATTGAGCAATCCGCCAAAGGAGAGGATGATGCATCAAAGAATTAGATGAAGAGCCGGAAGAACCAATGACATGACAGACTTCCTACTTTGTAATAATTTATCAAGATCAAGTTAGTTTAGGTCTAATTGAGTCAATATTGGGATAAAATAATACCAAATCAATTAGGGGCCCTTTGGGCCTGAGTTAGGGATATTTTGGGCCAAGTGAGGCCCAAGCAGTAACCCTCAACAAGCCCAGGCAATGGCACCGCCAGGGCTGGCGATGACACTACTTGAGACTTGACCTCCCAAGTTGTCTGGGCAGTGGTATTGCCTAGACCGACAATGGTACCGCTCATACACAATTTTCAAGATTGTATCAGGCGGTGGTATCGCTAGATTGGGTGATGATACCATTAGACTGGGCAGTGGTATCACCCAATGTTACACTAATAGGTGGTGGTACTATCAGTTGTTAGTCTGTCAAGCAGTGATACTATTGAATCTCGGATTTTGATGATGAAATCAATTAGTAAATTATTTAATCAAATCTATACGTTAAGAAAAGTATGTAGGATTAACTATGATAGCGATCAAGGCATAAAGCAAAATGAAGTGCCAGAGTCAAGATCAAGATTTAGTTGGGAGTTCGAGAGTTTATCGGAAGTCCGAAGGTTCGTAGGAAATGCTATCTGAATTGACTGAGAAGAAGCTCTTCAGAACTCACCAAGAAGATCATCGTAAAGTCCAGGACCTTATTGAAAGTCCGCTGGAAGATTATCGAGAGATAATCAGAAGTCCACCGGAAGATCACCGGAAGTTCGTCGAAAGAAACCTAAACTTACCGGGCTTGTTTTGTTTAGTGTATGCCTTAAAAATCATAGTTAGCACATAATTAGGGTTAGGTTTGGGAGGTAATCACATTAACCCTATTAAGGGCTAACTAGGCCCGTAATTAGACTAGTTTAGGCCGGATTCAAGGCTCAACCAGGTTGCTGGACCCTGTCTAACAGTGGCATCGCCAGACTAGGGTGGTGGAACTACTTAGGGAATGGTCTCCCAGGTGGTCTTGGCGGTGGTACCGCCCAGATTGAGTGGTGGTACCATCCAGACTAAGCGGTAGTACCACCGACACTTATTACTACCAAGCGGTGGTACCGCTACAGCTCAGTATCTGAGACTCTATCAAGTGGTAGTACCGTTAGACTAGGCAGTGGTATCACCCAATGTCAGAGTGTCAAGTGGTGGTATCGCCCAGTACTAACGATGGTACCATTGGTACCTCGAAAATATGGGATGAGACACTTTTTTACTCCAATTTTGAAGCTATTGGGGCTTATAAATACTCTACCCTTTTCTGCATGAAAGGGTAACAAAGTACAATTATAGTGTAAAAAAACTCTTAAGTGTTGGGGTGTTAAAAGTGTTGTAAAATTAAGAAGAGTCCTCCTCCTCCCACTCTTTAGCTTTGTAATCATCTAAAAAGAGGTGTGAGGCTTGTAAGGGTTATCTCTTGAACTCATAAAAAGGAGAAAACACTGTAAAGTAGTGGTTGGTCTTTTCTTATTGAAGGAAGACCATTAGTGGATGCCGATGACCTCAACGGAGGAGGAATCAGAAGTGGATGTAAGTCATAATGACCGAACCACTATAAATTTCGGTGTGTTCATTCCTTACTACATAATCTCTTTACTACATTCAACTTTACTTTATTATAAACTATCTAATCCCCTCTTCTCTACTTATTCAAGAAAAACAAAATGGTTTTCATCAGAATCGGATTTTATCGTATAAAGATTTTTAAACCGACGTAATTTTTCCACTACCGTTTTTTATCCTAACAATTGGTATCAAAGCGACATCACTCTCATTTTGGTTTGAAACCCAAAAGAGATGGCATTTGCTAGCAACCAAGAGGGTCACTCAATCACACGTCCACCTATATTCAATGGGATGAATGACACCTATTGGAAGACTATAATGAGGATTTTTCTAATTTCTATGGATTTTGAGTTATGAAACATTGTGGAAAATAGCTTTCAAAAGTCTTCTCTTCCAATGAATGATTGGAATGAGTTGGAGAAGAAGACTTTCGCTTTAAATGCCAAGGCTAATAATGTCTTGTTTTGTACTTTAGATAAAAATGAGTTCAATCGAATGTTTATTTATGAAACGACTTTCGATATTTGGCATATACTCGAAATCATTCACGAGGGCACTAGTAGAGTAAAGGAGTCCAAAATTAATATTTTAATCTATACTTATGAGTTGTTTTTGATGAAATCAAGTGAGACAATTAGAGACATATACACCTAGTTTACGGATGTCGTCAATAGTCTAAAAGAACTTAGTAAAAGTTTTTTTAACTTTGAAATTGTTAATAAAATATTGAGATCCCTTCCAAAGAGTTGAGACCCTAAAGTAACAGTCATTCAAGAGGCCAAAGATTTGAATAATTTTTCTTTCGAAGAACTTATTGAGTCATTAATGACCTATGAAATGATTTGCAATGCTTATAAAGAGCTTGAGAACAACCTTCCAAAGAACAGGAAGGATATGATGATGACTTGACACTCTTGACAAGAAAGTTAAAAAAGTTCATAAAGAGAAATAAATCTAAAAATGACACTAAAAATAAAATTGAACCCAAGAAAGAACAAATTATATGCTATGAATGCAAGAAGCCAGGATATTTCAAAAGTAAATGTCCCCAAATGAAGAAAAAATAACCAAAGAAGAAGAATACGCTCAAAGTAATGTGGGATGATTCGAGCGATTCCAAAGGTAAAGAATAAAGCAATAAGGAGATCGCCAACTACATACTAATGGCTATCAGAGATGAGGTAAGTAGTTTATTATATGCAAATTTATCTTTTAATGAGCTTTTGAGTGATTTTCATGAATTGTTTGATGAATGTTGAATATTGAGTAAAAAATATAATTCTTTGAAAAAGGAGCATGCCCTTTTAAATATTGATTTTAAAAATTTTAAGTATGATAATCCCTCTTTGCCTCCATGCACTAAGTGTGAACACTTAGAGGCACTTGAGAGAGAAAACTTATTACTCAAAAAAACTTTAAAAAAATTTGAGGTTGGTAGTAAGTCCTTGAACATGATCCTTGTCAATAAGGGTCACGTTCATAGAAGAGGTAGAATCGGATTTGTGAGTAACTCTCACTAAAATCCAACCACCTTTGTTAAAGACCCTACCTTGCATGTATCATCCCGCACAAAATGCAACTTTTGTTGTAAACTCAGACATGTTACTTATAAATGTCCACTTAAGAGATATAGTTTATACAAATTAATTTAGGTTCCTAAAGGAACCATAAAGAACTTTATGCAAAACAATAAGTTGAGTAGATCGATTTTTGAGGTACCCAAGGTCAAATGGTTACCTAAAAATTATCATTTTCTATAAAAATATTTACCATCACAAGCTAGGAGCAGGAGATGGTACCTTGATAGTGAATGTTTCAAGCACATGATTGGAGATCCATCTAAATTCTCTAAGCACACTAGCCTAGATGAATGGTATGTCACATTCGGAGACAATAACAAGGGTAAAATTATTAGCAAAGGAACCATAGATAACAAATTTAACTTTTTGATTAAAGATGTATTGTTGGTTGATGCTTAAAGCATAATCTTTTGAGCATTAGTGAATTATATGATAAAGGATACATTATTAGATTTGAATTCAATGCTTACATTATTGAAAAATCATACAAAAACACATCTATAATTGTCCTAAAATAAAATAATGTATACACTATTGACATTGATGATCTTTGTAATAAAATGTGTTTTTCGGTTTTGAATGATGACGCTTAGCTTTGGCATAGGTGATTAGGTCATGCTAGCATGAAACTAATATCTCAAATCTCATGTAGAAAACTTGTAAGAGGTATTCCAAACATTAAGTTTGTTAAAGATAATGTGTGTGATGGTTATCAATTAGGAAAACAAATAAAAGGTAGTCTCAAGTCAAAGAATCAAATAAGCACCTCTAGACCATTGTAATTGATATATATGGATTTGTTTAGACCAATTGATACAACAAGCCTAGGAGGTAGCAAATATGCCTTTGTAATTATAGACGATTATAGTAGATATACTTGGATATACTTCTTGGCACACAAAAGCGATTGCTTTAGATATTTTTCTAAGTTTTGTAAATTTGTTCAAAATAAAAAAGACTTTATGATATCATCAATTCGGAGTGATCACGGTGGTGAATTTCAAAACCATGATTTCTAAAATTTTTATGAATTAAATGAATACAACTATAATTTCTCTACTCCGAGAAATCTTTAACATAATAGAATAGTAGAAAGAAAAAATAAAAATTTACAAGGAATGATAAGAACCATATTGAACTAACATAGCCTACCCAAAAATTTTTGGGCTGAAGCTGTTAATACGACATACTATGTCATGAATAGAGTTCTAGTAAGATCATTACTTTCTAAAACTCCTTATGAATTATGGAATAACAAAAAACCTAACATTTCATATTTTAAAGTTTTTGGTTGTAAATGTTTATCTTGAATAAAAAAGATGCCTTAGAAAAATTTGATGCAAAATTCGATGAAGGTATTTTTCTTGGTTATTCTTTTATTTCAAAAGTCTTTCGTATCTTTAATAAAAGAACTTTAGTTATAAAAGAGTCTATTCATATTGTCTTTAATGAAGTATTCGAATTTAAGAAAAATGATTTTGATAATGATCTAAAATTTGATGCTTTGAATTTAAATGAACCCTCTCCTCCCACTAGCAACTTGGATACATCTTCCAAAACATTATTACTTAAGGAATAGAAGTATGTAGATACTTATCTTAAGAAGCTAATCATAGGAGATATATCAAAGGGTGTTCAAACTCGTTCTTCCTTTAAAAATTTTTGTACCAATGCTGTTTTTCTTTCTCAAATTGAACCAAAAAGTATTGATAAAGCCTCGAAAGATGATTCATGGGTTATCGCAATATAAGAAGAGTTAAACCAATTTAAGAGAAATGAGGTGTGAAAGTTTATTAGAAGACCTAGTGACCATTTAGTTATTGGTACTAAATAGGTCTTTAGAAACAAGTAAGATGAATTTGGTATCATGGTTAGAAACAATGCTAGATTAGTGGCCAAGGGTTTCAACTAAGAAGAAGGTATCGATTATGAAGAAATTTTTGCTCTTGTGGTAAGATTAGAAGCCATAAAGATGCTCCTTGCCTATGCTAGTAATAATAATTTTAAGTTATTTCAAATGGATATTAAAAGTGCTTTCCTAAATGACTTTATTTTAGAAGAAGTGTATGTTGAACAACCACTCAGATTTGAGAACTCTCTTTTCCCTAATCATGTGTTTAAGTTAACTAAAGCTCTCTATGGATTAAAATAAGCCTCGAGGGCTTAATACGAGAGATTTGGCTCATTTCTTATCTAAAATAATTTCTCTAAAGACAAGGTTAGTACTACATTGTTTATTAAAAATTTTGAAAATAATTTTCTTATTTTTTAAATTTATATTGATGATATTATTTTTGGTTCTATAAATAAATCCTTATGCGAATCGTTTGCCAAGTATATGAGCCAAGAGTTTGAAATGAGTTTAATGGGTGAACTAACCTTCTTTTTAGGCTTACAAATCAAATAATTTAGTAATAACATTTTTCTTAGTCAAACCAAATATGTATTAGAATTGCTAAGATGGTTTAATATGGTTGGTTCAAAGGCCATCAATACCCCTATGAGTATCTCCACTAAGTTAGACATGGATGAAGGTGGAGAAAGCTTTGATAAAAAAATTTATAGGGGTATGATAGGTAGTTTACTATACCTCACTACAACTAGACCAGACATCATGTTTAGCATAGGACTTTGTACTAGGTTTCAATCTAGTCCTAAGCTATCTCATCTTAAAGTTGTTAAAATAATTCTTAGATATCTTAAAGGAATCCATAATATAGGCTTATGGTATCCAAAATTTGAAATCTTTGAATTAATTGCTTATATTGATGCAGATTTTGTTGGATATAGAAAAGATAGAAAAAGCACATACAGAACATGTCAATTCTTATGTCATGCACTTGTTTCTTGGTCTTCCAAGAAACAAAACTTGGTTGCATTATCTACAACCGACGTGGAGTATATAAAACTGGTGCATATTGTATGGATGAAAAATACATTAGAATATTATAAGATTCACCTTAAGAATATTTTCATAAAATATGATAACACAAGTATATTATATTTAACAAAAAATCTTATTCAATACTCTAGAACTAAATATATTGACATTAGGTATCATTTCATAAGAGATCATGTTAATAACCATAGCATATCTTTAGAGTTTATTGATACGAAGCATCAATTAGTTGATATCTTTATAAAACCTTTAAATGAAGAATAATTTGATTTTATTAGAATAAAGTTAGGAATATTAAATTGTCCAAATGCATGAGTTTGTTGTATATCTTTTTTTGGACTTTCTAGATTTTTTAAAGCTTTCATGAAATCTGGAATATCAATTTACTTGGTATCAAATTTATTTTATACTCTTGCTCCATAACTTAATGATTTTTGATACACTTAGTCCCTTCATTCATGTAATTCATTGACAAAAGCATCTCTAACAGATTTCACTCTTGTGAATTTTTAATGAGAAACATATTTGATTTATGAAGTTTTATTCATGTATTTTTTCTTATCCTTCATATGATGCTCCTTTCTCATGAGTTCTTCCTTACTCTTCTCATGAAAGAAGAATTTTATGAAATTTTAGTATGTGATCACTTACAAGAATGGGGATTTGATTTCATATAGATATCTTAATCCTTTTTATGAATCCCTTCTCCTTGTTAAACTAGAAGTTTGATTCAATGAAACTCATTTATTTTCATTTGACTTGATTTAAATCCTTTCATGAATTTGGTTCTTGATAAATTCCTTCCTTACCCTTCTTCCTTTTATCCTTATGGCAAAGGAAGAAAGAAACTTCCACATCTCAAGAATAACCAAAAAGCTTTTGTGCATCTAAAGTAAAAATGTTAGCTTATTTAAAAGTAGTTATCATGTAAAGTTTTTGCTTAACTTCTCATTTTTGCTAACTTGGATAAATTGGTGTTGAACTTACTTGAATAGTTTTTAAAACACTTGCCTTGTTGAATGATTTTCTTTTTGTTGATGACAAAGGGGGAGAAATGTGACAAATTGATGGCAATGTGGAAAAAGTATTATATCATAAATGCTTGAATGTTTTGCAAATGCTTGAAATATGATTGGAATTATCAAATACATCATAACAGATTGCAAATACTTGAAACATATCAAAATTTATTTCATATGCATCATATATATCCTAGATACTTGAAATGTTTCATGAATGTTTGATAAATGTCTATCATTATGATAAGGTATCATGAGTTTAACTTCCTACTTACAATTGATATCATGCCTTGGATTGATAATTGTCATCTTGCTAAATTTTATATTTGAAATTCGCATCATACTTGAAAATAATGATTGTCTATCATCATTGAAGTTAAAAATGGATGTCAAGCCTTGACATCATTTGTATTTTGATAAATATGTGGTATTATATTTTGAGATGGTAAATCATGATTGGTATCATGATGTGTATGTCGATAAGTTTAAATGCATATAACTTATCGGTTTGATGCTTGAATTCAAGAGTGTCTTTTCTCAAGTATGACATATAGATAAGGAGAGTTAAGGTTAATTCCATCATCAATTGATTGTCATCATCAAAAAGGGAGAAATTATTAAATCTTGGATTTTGATGATAAAATCAATTGGTAAATTATTTGATCAAATCTATATGTTGAGAAAAGTGTGCAAGATTAACTACGATAGCGATCAAGGCATAAAGCAAAATGAAGTGCCGGAGTCAAGATCGAGATTTCGTTGGGAGTTCGAGAGTTCGTTGGAAGTCCGAAAGTTCGTCGGAAATGTTGCCGGAATTGACCGAGAAGAAGCCCGTTGGAACTCGCTAAGAAGATCGTCGTGAAGTCTAGGAGCTTGCCGAAAGTACGTTGGAAGATTGCCGAGAGATCATCGGAAGTCCACCGGAAGATCGCCGGAAGAAACCTAGACTTACCGGGCTTGTTTTATTTAGTGTATGCCTTAAAAAATCATAGTTAGCATATAATTAGGGTTAGGTTTAGGAGGTAATCCCATTAATCTGTTAAGGGCCAACTGGGCCTGTAATTAGACTAGTTTGGGTTGGATTCAAGGCCCAACCAAGTTGTTGGACCTTGTCTAGTGGTGGTTATTAAGATCAAGAGCGGCACTAAGAGGGAGGGGTGAATTAGTGCAGTGAAAAACTTTCACGATTTCAAAAGTCTTTGTTTCAATTAAAATTGATTCCGACGAAAATGGTTTCGATTCAATCTATTTCGAAGAGAAATTGAACTTGAGAGCTTTCATAAAAGTACAAGAGAAGATTAAGGGGATTTGTAGTAATGTAAATTGCATAAATGAAAAGTAAACCAGAATTTAGAGTGGTTCGGTCAACGTGACCTATATCTACTTTCGGATTCCTCCTCCGACGAGGTCATCGGCATCCATAAAAGCCTTCCTTCAATTGGTGAAGACCAACTACCTCTTTACAATGCTTTCTCCTTTTCACGGGTTTAGGAAAGAACCCATACAAGTCTTACACCTCTATTGAATGATCTTAACACTTAGAAAGGGAGGAGGAGAACTCTAGCACTTTTACAACTCTTTAACACTTCAAAGACTCAAGATTATGCTAATACTTTCATGCCCTTTCATATAGAAAAGGGTGTGATTTTTATAGGCCCCAATGGATTCAAAAATAGAGTAAAAAATTATCTTATCTCAGATTTATGAGGTACTAGTGGTACCAGCACCATTACTGGGCGATACCACCACTTGATACTTGATACTAGGCGGTATCACCACCTGACAGAGCTCGAAGACCGAGCTCTAGTGGTACCACTGTCTAACAGCAGTGGTACCACCATTAGCAGCAATAACTGCCGATGGTACCACTACCTAGATAACTTGGGGCATTGCTATCCAGGCGGTGCCACCGCCGGCCATATTTTTAGGGGTTGAATTGACTGCTCAATTCAGCCTAATTCAGCCCTGTTAAGAGCCCAGTTAGCCCCTAATTAAGTTAGTGAGATTACCTCCCAATCCTAACTTAATCTACCCTCTAACTATGATAATTAAGACATGATCACAACACTTTTTATTTCGATGCGTCAATTGCTCTTCCGGCAAGCTTCTAGCATACTTCCGGCGAACATCCGATAAACTCTCGGCAATGCTCCAGCGAACTCCTGACAAGCTCCTGGATTTTACAATGATCTTCTAGGCAAGTTCCGACGAGCTTCTTTGGCAAGCTCCTAGACTTCTCGGTTGGTTCCAATAGAACTTCTGACGAACATCTAGACTTCCAACGAACTCTCAAACTTCCAATGAGATCTCAATCTTAACTTTGGTACAACACCTACTTTATATTTTGCTACAGTCATAGCTAATCCTGCACACTTTTCTCAACATATAGATTAGATCAAACAATTTACAATTGATTTCATCACCAAAATCTGAGATTCAATAATCTCCCCTTTTTTGATGATGACAATTAATTAATAACGGAGTTAACCCTAACCCTCTATCTATATGCCATACTTGTGAAAAAACATTCTTGAATTCAAGGCCTTTGAATTCAAGTATCAAATTGATAAGTTAAGTTCATTTAAATTTATCAATATGCACATCATGATACATATCATAATTTTCCAATTCTAAATACGATCTCATGTATTTGTCAAAATGATGTCAAGGCATGACATCCATTTTCAAGTATGATATTTTAAATATGAGAAATGACAAAAATAGCAATTCATCATTCCATGGCAAGATGACATGTTATCAAGTTGTAAAATAGCAAGTTAAGTTTGTGATATCTTATAAAGACATTTATCAATTTGATATGATAAGATATGTTTTTGCCACATTTCAATATGTTTCAAATGATAAGCATATAAGATAGCTCAAGTTGTAAAATAGCAACTTTATATAGCAAGTTAAGCTCATGATATCTTATAATGAAAGAAATTTATGATAAGATCAATTTACCATATTTTGGTATCATTTTGATACGATAAGATATGTTTTTGCCATATTTCAATATGTTTCAAATGACAAGCACATAAGCATTTACGATAATATACATTACATATATTGTCATCAATTTATCATATTTTGGTATCATTTCTCCCCCTTTGTCATCAACAAAAAGGAGAATAATACAACAATGCAAGCGTGGTAAAAATTCATGCCACATTTCAATTTGTATTTGACGATATTAATCATATTTCAAATATTCATGACATGGTATCATTCAAAAGTTCTCAACATTAAAAGTTATACACATTAAAGAGATAACTTCCATCAACTTCTCCCCTTTTTTCATCAAAACTTTGTATGAAGAAAAAAAGTAAGGAGGAAATCCATTAAGAACCAACTTTGTGAAATGACTTGAATCAAGTTAAAAATAATAAAAAAGTTTCATTAAATCATGCTTCAATTTTCACAAGGATCAAGATATTCATGTGAAATCAAATTCTTACTCTTGCAAGTGTTCATCTCATACTAAAAAACTCATAAAAATTCTTCCTTCATTAAGAAAGAATTCAAGTGAAAGAATAATCATATGAAGGATAAATGAAATTCCATGAATGATCACATCAAATCTATTTCTTATTAAAAAAAATCCATAAGAGTGAAATCCGTGAGTGATGCATTTGTTAATGAATTCCATGTATCAAACATCATTAAGTGATGGAGCAAGGATATGAGGTAAACTTGATATCAAGGGAGAAAAAATAAATTCATGAAAGCTCCATTTATGAAATACAGAAAGATAGTCTGGAAAAGATATACATCAAATTCATTTATATGGACAAATTAACATTCCTAACTCTCTTCTAATAAAATAATATTGTTCTTCACTTAAAGGTTTTGTAAAGATATAAGCTAATTGATGTTTTATATCAATAAACTCTAAGATTACATTATGATAATTGATATGATCTTATATAAAGTGATGCTTAATATCAATATGTTTAGTTCTAGAGTGTTGAATGAGATTTTTTGTTAAACATATTGCACTTGTATTATCACATTTTATGGGAATATTTTTAAGATGAATCTTATAATCCTCTAAAGTGTTTTTCATCCGCATAACTTATGCACAATACGCACTAGTTGCAATGTACTCAGCTTCGGTTGTAGATAGTGCAACCGAGTTTTGTTTGTTGGAAGACCAAAAAATAAGTGCGTGTCCTAAAAATTGACATGTTCCGGATGTGTTTTTTTAATATAATCTACATCCAGCAAAATCTGCATCAGCATATGCAATCAGTTCAAAGTTCTCAAATTTTGGATATCATAATCCTATATTAGTGATACCTTTAAGATATCTAAGAATTCTCTTAACTGCTTTAAGATGAGATATTTTAGGATTAGATTGAAACCTAACACAAAGACCTACACTAAACATGATATCCGGTTTAGTTGCGGTGAGGTATAATAAACTTCCTATCATACCCCTATAAGCTTTTTTATCAAAGCTTTCTCCACTTTCATCAATGTCTAACTTAGTAGAGGTACTCATGGAGTATTGATAGCCTTTGAGCTATCCATATTAAACCTTTTTAGCAAATCTAAAGCATATTTTGTTTGACTAAGAAAAATGTCATTACTTAATTGTTTGATTTGTAAGCCTAAAAAGAAAGTTAATTCCCCCATCAACCTCATTTCAAATTCAAGACTCATACTTTTAGTAAATGATTCACATAGAGATTCATTCGTGAAACCAAAAATAATATCATCAACATAAATTTGAACAATAAAAAAAATATTTTTAAAATTTTTGATAAACAATGTAGTATTGACCTTACCTTTAGAGAAATTATTTTCGATAAGAAATGAGCTAAGTCTCTCATACCAAGCCCTTAGGACTTGTTTTAATCCATAGAGAGCTTTAGTCAATTTAAACATATAATTAGGGAGATTATCATTATCAAATCTGGGAGGTTGTTCATCATAAACTTCTTCGAAAATAAAGCTATTAAGAAAAGCACTTTTAACATCCATTTAAAATAACTTAAAATTATTACTACTAGCATAGGCAAAGGAGCATCCTTATGGCTTCTAATTGTGCCACAAGAGCGAATGTCTCTTTATAATCGATACATTCTTCTTAGTTGAAACCCTTAGCCACTAATCTAGTATTGTTTCTAACCATGATACCAAATTCATTTTGCTTGTTTCTAAAGACCCATTTAGTACTAATAACTAAATTGTTATTTGGCCATGGTACCACCTAATACTGGTGGTGGTACTACTAGTATCCACTTGGGGCCTATAAAAACTCCACTTATCCCTGCTTAGTGAACACATGAACTAAGAATATAAATTGGGGAAAACACTATTGCAATCTTGAGAGTCCTCCTCCTCTTCTCTAAGAGTGTAATTTCTATTTAAGGGAGGGTTGAGTGGTTGTAAAGGTTATCTCCTAAACCTATAAAAAGGAGAAAAGGTTTATAAAAGAGTCGTTGGCCTTTGTCCATTGAAAGAAGACTGTTAGTGGATGCCGATGGCCTCAACAAAGGAGGAATTTGAATGGACGTAATTCACGACGATCAAACTACTATAAATCCAGTGTGATCTCTTCTTTGTCATTTCTACTCTTTATATTGCTTACTGATTTGGCTGCATAATCTACTTTATACCCTTTTTATATTAAACACATTTCCAATACGGGTTTAATTGAAATGAAGTTTTCCAAATCGACATCGTTTTTATGACAGCACTAATTCACCCCGCCCCACCCCATCCCACCCACCCCCACCCCCCCCCCCCCACCCCCTCTCTCTTAGTACCGTCACGATCCTAATAGTTGGTATCAGAGCCACATTTATCTCCGTTGGATTAACACTCAAGAGAAAGAACTTTTTCGGCTTTTAAGAGAGTCTTTCTATCACCCATCTATACGTATTGAAAAACTAGAATGAGAATTTTCTTGCTTTCTTTAAACTTCGATTTATGGAACTTGAATCGTCCCAAGTTGCTTTAAGAGCCTTATTCTTCTTTGGTTGCTTTTTCTTTGCTTGGGGACATTCGCTTTTGAAACGTCGTGGCTTCTTGCATTCATGCATATAACTTGTTCTTTCTTGGGTTCAAATTTATTTTTAGTATCATTTTTAAATTTATTCCTCTTTATAAATTTTTTGAACTTTCTTGTCAAGAGTGCCAAGTCAGCATCATAGTCCTCATTACTTGAATTTCCTTTCAAGTAGTCTTCTTGAGTTCTTAGTGTCATATCCTTCTTGTTCTTTGGAAGGTCTTTCTCAAGCTCTTCATGAGCATTGCAAGTAATCACATAGGTCATTAGTAACCTGATAAGTTCTTCGAGAGGAAAGTTATTTAAATCCTTGGCCTCTTGAATGACTATTACTTTAGGGTCCCAACTCTTTAGAAATGATCTCAAGATTTTATTAATAAGTTCAAAGTTCAAAAAATATTTGTCAAGAGCTTTTAAACTATTGATGACATCCATAAAATAGGTTTATATGTTGACAATAGTCTTGCTTGGCTTCATCCGAAACAATTCATAAGTATAAACTAAAAGATTTATCTTTGACTCCTTTACTCTACTAGTACCTTCGTAAGTGATTTCAAATGTGTGCCAAATATTAAATGTTGTTTCACAAATAGATACCTGATTGAACTCATTTTTATCTAAAGCGTAAAATAAGGCATTCATAGCCTTGGTATTTAAAGTGAAATTCTTCTTCTCTAACTTATTCCAATCACTCATTGGAGGAGAAGACTTTTGAAAGCCATTTTCCACAAGATTCTATAACTCAAAATATATTAAAATTAGAAAGATCATCATTCTAGTCTTCCAATATATGTAATTTATCCCATTGAACATGAGATGATGTGTAATTGAATGACTCTCTTGATTATTGGCAAATGCCATCTCTCTTGGGTTTCAAACCAAATGAGAGTGACCGAGCTCTGATACAAATTGTTAGGATCGAGTCGGTACTAAAAGGGGGGGGGGTGAATTAGTGTAGCAGATTAAAACGATGGTTTAAAATTCTTTGTACATTAAAAATAATCTCGAAAGATAACTTGAAAGCATGTTTGATCATAAGAGTAGTGAAAGCCAAGTAAGAAGGAAGTGAAGCTAATGCAAAATAAGTAAATAGCAATAATAGAAATGCAAACCAGAATTTATCGTGGTTCGGTTTGTGTGACCTACATCCACTTCTGATTCCTCGTCCATTGAGGTTATCGGTGTCCAGTAATGGTCTTCCTTTAATAGACGAAGACCAACCACCTCTTTATAGTGCTTTCACCTTTTTACGGGTTTAGAAGATAACCCTTACAAGCCTCACATCTCTTGAATGATTTCAACACTTAGAAAGGGAGGAGGAGGACTCTTGCACTTTTACAACACTTTTAACACCCCAAGAATTCAAGATTATATTAACACCTTTTTTTTTCTCTTTCATGCATAAAAGAGTAGGGTATTTATAGGCCCCAATGGCTTCATAATTGGAGCAAAAAAGTATCACATCCTCGGATTTCGGGATACTAGCAGTACCACCATCATTATTGGGTGGTACTACTGCCTACAAACTGACAATGGGTGGTACCATCGCTCAATCTGGGCGGTACGATCACATGATAGAACTCAAAGACCAAGCTCTAACAGTATCACCGCTTGACAGCAATAATTATCGGTAGTATTACCACCCAGTTTGGGCAGTACCATGGCCCAAAACACTTGGGAGATCGAGTCCCAAGTGGTGCCACCGTCGACCATTACTTTAGGTGCTGAATGGGCTGTTCAAACGACCCAATTAAGCCCTGTTAAACGTCTAGTTGGCCCCTAACTAAGTTAATGGGATTATCTATCAATCCTAACTCAATTTATGGTCTAACTATGATAATTAAGACATTTAACAAAGCATTCTAGTTTCGGTTTATTAATTATTCTTCCGGCGAGCTTCTGATGATCTCTCGGCAATGTTCTAGCGGACTTCCCAAGCTCCTAGACTTTACGACGATCTTCTTAATGAGTTTCGATGAGCTTCTTTGGCAAGCTCCTAGACTTCTCGATTAGTTCTAGTAGAACTTCTGACAAACATCCAGACTTCCGACGAACTCTCGAGCTCCGAACGAAATCTCGATCTGGACTCTGGCATATCATTTGCTTTATGTCTTACTACTATCATAGTTAATTCTACACACTTTTTTGACAAACATCCAGACTTCTTAATTGATTTCATTATCAAAATATGAGATTCAACGGTCTAGGATCTACGCCGTAGTGGCCTAGTACGTCTACAGTCGATAAGTTGAGTGAATTATTATGGAGATAATAATTCACTAAGCCGGAAGGAGTTCTGATAGGTATGACTCATGGCCAGCTCGATATTGGGCCTAGAGAGTCACATACATATGATAGGCATTGCGATGAGTAGAGGTTCGGATATGAGATATCTGTCGGAGCCCCTATCTTATTGGATATCCAATAAGCCATTGAAATATTGGATCCTATAGATGAGATCCAATAACTACCCATGTGATGAATAAAGATCCACTAATCTAAGAGGCTTAGGTAGTTGGATGGAGATCCAATACCCAATAGGGGAGGATCCATTAAGGTTAAGTTGATATGAGATATTTATAAATAGGAGGGAATTAATAGTTTATAGGCTAGAGATCCTTTTGCTTGCCTCTCCTATTTTCCTCCCTCCTCTCTACCTCAAAGCAGGTCTGGAGTTTTGAAGAGTGTCGTTGCAGCCCTACTGTATGGATCACTACT
This sequence comes from Musa acuminata AAA Group, assembly GCF_036884655.1. NCBI lineage: Eukaryota > Viridiplantae > Streptophyta > Magnoliopsida > Zingiberales > Musaceae > Musa > Musa acuminata. Next base: position 39,746,877 of record NC_088335.1, read on the forward strand.
AGAGAGGAGGGCGCTTGACCTCCTTCACCCTCTCCTAGAGATCTGTAGGGATTTAGGGATATACGATCTCCCTTGGTAACATAATATATCTCACACGTGATTTTTTGTTTCACGGATTTTTGCAAACCAATCTTCACATGATGATGAACATATCTTTAGGAATTGGAGATTTTGTTTTCTATTCTTCTACTACATATGTTATTTGGAACGAGTCGGCACTAAGGGGGGGTGAATTAGTACAGTGGATAAAATCACGTTAGTTTAAAAATCCTCGTACAATAAAACCAATCTCGGAAAGATGTTAACTTGAAACATGTTCGTAAGAGTATGCAGCTAAAGTAACGAGAAAGTATGGCAGTTTGCAATTAAAGTAAAGAGCAAAATAGAAATTCAAACCGAGTTTATAGTAGTTTGATCGTCATGACCAACATCCACTCTCGATTCTTCCTCCGTTGAGGCCACTGGCATCCACTATTGGTCTTCCTTCAATAGGTGAAGACCAACCACCTCTTTACAACTCTATTCTCCTTTTGCAGGCTTAGAGAGAACCTTTACACCCCAACAATCACCTCTCTTAAACTTCACTAACACTTAGATTTTGAGGAGAGTTCACATACGATTATAATAGAGTTTTCTTCCTTTTTTACTCTCAATTCTTGTGTTTGTTAACTAGGGATGAGAGAGATATTTATAGGCCTCAAGTATATTCAAACTTGGAGCTTAAAAATATCTCATTCTCGATTTTCGGGATCCTAGCAGTACCACCACTTATAGCACTGACACTGGGCAGTATCACCACCTGACACCACCACTAGGTAGTACCACCACCCAGTCTGGTGGTAATGGTGCCACCTGTTGGGTCACTGTTTGGGCCTTGCACTTGACCTAACACAGCCCAAAGTTTGGTCCAACTGACCCTTAATTGAGTTGATCAAATTCTAACCCAATTATGTGCTAACTACAAATTGTAAGGCATACACTAAGCTAAATAGGTCCAATAAGTCTTGGTTTCTTCCAGCGAGCTTCCAGCGATCTTCCGACAAACTTTCGTGATCTCTCGGTAATGTTCTAGTGGACTCTTGACAAGCTCCTATACTTCACAATGATCTTCTTGGTGAGTTTTGATAAGCTTCTTTGGTAAGCTCCTAGACTTCTAAGTCAATTCCAGTAGAACTTCCGACGAACTCTCGAACTCCCAACGAAATATCGTTCTTAACTCCGGGACTTCATTTTGTTTATGCCTTAATCGTTATCATAGTTAATCATACACACTTAAAACCTACTTTGATCTAGACAATTATTACAATGCTAATCAAATATTGTCCGATCATGTCATTGGTTCATCGACCCTTCGTCCGATTCTTCGGTGCATCGTCCTATCTTGTGGCCTGTTGCCCAATCGGCCAATTGACCTCCGCAACTCCGATTTCCTTAGCATAATTTTTGCTCTTCTTGGCCCATTGTCCGAACCCATGGCCTGAAGCCTTCTGTTGATACATCAATCGATCCTTCGATGCAACGTCTAATCATCTGACATATTTCTCTCTAGCCCAACATGATTCTTCCTACTTTAATAGTTTCTCCCTGATCAAAGCTTCTTGCGTCACTCAAAATGCAGATCAAATCATAAATATTATTAATTGGTTTCATCATCAAAATATGAGATTTAACACATGTGATGTCGCCCCCCAAGATTTCCCAATAGTAGATGTGCATCCTAAGGAGCTAATCATCGAGACACATCAAAAGGTGTTCAAACTTGTTCTTATTTTAAAATTTTTTATACAAATACAATCTTTTTATCTCAAATTGAACCTAAATGCAATGATGAAGCCCTAAAAGATGATTCACGGGTCTTTGCAATGCATGAAGAATTAAATCAAATTAAGAAAAATGAGGTGTGGAAGCTTATTCCTACACCTAGTGACTATTTGGTGATTGGTATTAAATGAGTCTTTATAAATAAATAATATGAACTTAGTATCGCGGTTAGAAAAAGGCTAGACTAGTGGCCAAAGATTTCAACCAAGAAGAATGTATCGATTATGAAGACTCCTTCACTCTTGTGGCTAGACTTGAAGTTATAAGGATTCTCCTTACCTACGCTAGTTATAATAATTTTAAGTTATTTCAAATAGATGTTAAAAAGGTTTTTCTTAATGATTTTATTTCTAAAGAAGTTTATGTTGAACAACTACCTAGATTTAAGAATGTAATTTTTCTGAATCATATGTTTAAGTTGTCTAAGGCTCTCTATGGATTAAAATAAGCCCTTGGGGCTTGGTTTGAGAGGCTTAGTTCTTTCCTTATTCAAATTAATTTTATAAAAGGCAAGATTGACACTATATTATTTATTAAATATTTTAAAAATAATTTTCTCATTGTCCAAATATATGTTGATGATATCATTTTTTATTCTTCAAATAAATCTTTATGTGAATCATTTACCAAAAGTATGAGTCAAGAGTTTGAAATAAACTTAATGGGCGAATTAGCCTTTTTCTTAGGATTACAAATTAAATAATTAAGTGATAAAATTTTTATTAGTCAGACTAAGTATGCTTTAGATTTATTAAAATGATTTAATATGGATAGTGCCAAAGCTATTAATACACCAACGAACACTTCTACAAAATTAGATATAGACATTAATGAAGAATGCTTTGATCAAAAGACTTATAGAGGTATGCTAGATAGTTTAGTATTGGACTATGTGTTGGATTTTAATCTAATCTCAAGCAATCTCATTTAAAAGTTATTAAAAAGCTTTTTAGATACCTAAAGGGAACTCCTAATCTAGGATTATGGTATCCAAAATCCAAAAACTTTAAGTTACTTGCTTATGCATTTATCTCTTGGTCTTCTAAGGAACAAAACTTGATTGCATTATTTACAACTAAAGCTGAGAATATAGTAGTAAGTGCATATTATGCACAAGTTATATGAATGAAAAACACTTTAGAAGATTATGAAATTCACTTGAAAAACATACCTATAAAATGTGATAACACTAGTGCAGTATATTTAACAAAAAATCTCATTCAACACTATAAAACTAAACATATTAACATTATGTATCATTTTATTAGAGATCATATTAATAATCATGATATATCTTTAGAATTTATTGATACTAAATATCAATTAGCAAATATTTTATAAAACCATTGAATGAGGAATAATTTCATTTTATTAGAAGAGAATTAGGCATGTTAAACCTTTGAATGCATGAATTCCTTTATAATTTTTTCAAATTTCTTGACTTTGGAATTTGAGTTATCTCTTTAGCGAGATCATTTCCTGTCACCTTCTTGAAGTTTTATGGATTTTTGTCATACTTGATCTTTTATGCAATAATCATTTCCTATGAATCTTCTTCCTTTTATTTACAAGAAAAGAGATTTGATTCATAAATTTTTAGTATGCACATTTTGATCTTTTATGATGAATCCTTTCTTTTTGTAAAAGTAAAAGCTTGATCCAATGAAACTTATTTTTTCATGGATTTGATTTGGTTTAAATTCTTTCATGGATTTGGTTCTTGATTTTTCTTGTGATGAATGAATTCCTCCCTTATTCTTATTTTTATGACAAAAGAAAGAAAGAAACTTGCATATCTCAAGAAGAACCAAAAAATTCTTGCACATCTAAAGCAAAAAAATGCTAGTTTGTCCATTTCAAGAAGCAAAAATAGTTATCATGTAAAGTTTTTGCTTAACTTTTCATTTCACAAATTTGCTAGCTTGGATAAATTGGTATAAAACTTACTTGAATAGTTTAAAATACTTGCATAAATTCTCATTTTTGTTGATGACAAAGGGGGAGAAATGATGAATGTTTGGAATCATGTCAAAATGATGTTAAATGTAGTATGAAGTGATAAATGGTTAAAAAATACTTTAGTATCATGTATGTTATGTTAAATTTGGTATCATGCATGAAGTCATAAATGGTGCTTTAATATCATATATGTCATGCCCAAAATGATTAAAAATATGAATGCTTTAGTACCATGAATATCATGCTAAAATGATGTTAATTTTGCTATCATACATAAAGTGATAAATGCTTTAGTATCATATAGGTCATGCCTAAAGTGATATTGATTTATTATCATGCATGAAGTGATGAAATTATGCATGCTATGCTTTGATGACTTAAAACTATGATGATGCACAATGTATGAAATTTTGATTTTGATCACTATGATCAAAACTGTTTCACTTGAATTCAAACGTTTTGAATCCTTTTGAATTCAAGTTTACCTTATCTTAATATGACATATAGATAGGGGGAGTTAAGGTTAACTCTGTCATCAATTGGTTGTCAATGTAAAAAAAAAAAAGGAGATTGTTTAATCTTGGATTTTGATGATGAAATCAATTAGTGAATTAATGATCTAATCCATATATTGAGATAAGTGATGCAAGACTAACTACGATCGTGAGAAAGGCAAAATAATTAAAGTAGAATCAAAGTTGGGCTGGAGTCAATGATCAGGCATCGGATCGGATGAATCGGGGGATACATCAAAGGATTATCGATGCAATGAAAGCTCGCTAGAAGTTCACTGGGAGTTCACCAAAAGCTCACCGGAAGTTCATCGGGAGTTCGCTGAAAGCTCTTAGAAGATCGCTTGGAGTTTATCGGAAGTTCACCGAGAGTTTAGTTGAACAATTGACGTGTTGAACAACTTAGATTATGTATAATTATTTTAGTCTTAAATATCATAGTTAGAACTTTAATTTGAGTTAGTTTTAAGAAAAATTCTACTAACTCAATTAGGGGCCAACTAAGCCCAAAACAGGGCTGAATTGGGCTAGTTAGATGGCCCATTCAACCACTTGGAGCCACATCAAGCAGTGGCACCACCTAGACTGGGTGGTGGAACTACTTGGGGCTCAGCCTCCCAAGTGGTCTGGGTGGTGGTACCGTCGACAATTAATGCTACAAAGTGATCTAGGTGGTGGTATCGTATAGTGTTAGTTTGTAGGTGGTGGTACTACCCAATAATGGTGGTGGTACCGCCAGTATCTTAGAAACCCGAGATGAGATTTTTTGGCTTCATTTTTGAAGCTATTAGGGCCTATAAATACCTTACTCTTTCCTGCATGAAAGAGAAACGAAAATGTGAAGAAAAATCTTGAGATTTTGGGTTGTAAAATTGCTAAGTGTCCTCCTCCTCCCTTTCTAGTTTTGTAATCATTTAAGAAGAGGTATGAGGCTTGTAAGGGTTGTCTCCTAAACCCATAAAAAGAAGAAAGTATTGTAAGAGGGTGGTTAGTTTTCGCATATTGAAGGAAGACCGTTAGTGGACGCCGATGGCCTCAACGGAGGAAGAATCAAGAGTGGATATAGGTCACGATGATCGAACCACTATAAATTTGGTGTGCACTCTCTTTTGCTCTTCATTACTGATGTTCTCTATATTTAATTACTTATTACATTTAATTCAAGTGAAATACACTTTCAATATCAATTCCGATATAGGTTTCATCCAATCAAACTTTTCAAAATCATTGAAGTTTTTTGAATCGATGAAATTTTTATAGTAAGCACTAATTCATCCTCCCCCCCTCTTAGTGCCGACTCGATCCTAACATAGACAAGTCCAATGGATTAGATTCATATATATCATTTGGGAACTATGGCATAGTGGTCTAGTACGCTCGTAATTGATGAGTCGAGTGAATTATATAAAAATAATAATTTACTAAGCCAGAAAGAGTTCTAACATGTATGACTTATGGCCAGCTCGATATTGGGCCTAGAGGGTCATACATAAATGATATGTGTTGCAACGAGTAGTGGTTCGGATATAAGAGATCTACTGAAGCCCCTATCTTATTGGATATCCAATAAGCCCTTGAATTATTGGATCTTATTAATAAGATCCAATGAGAGCCAATGAGAGATTATTTGATAGAGATCCACTAATCCAATAGGCTTTGGTAGTTGGATGGAGATCTAGTACCCAATAGAGTAGGATCCATGATGGTTAAGTTGATAGGGAATCTCTATAAATAGGAGGGAAGCAAAGGGCCATAGGCTAGACCCCTTTTAGCTGCCACCTCATATTCTTCTCTTCCCCTCTCCTCCTTAGCCAACAGCCCCTATTTGAGGTGTATGGATAGCAAGAAGAGTCTGCCCCTTCTTGATCACATGGTGCACGTGGAAAAGAGGATTGTGCAACGATTTGAGGAACGTCTTCACAGTCCCTATAATGTGGGATCACGCTAGAGAAAAGGATAGTTGACCTCCTTCATCCTCTCCCATAAATTTATAAGTTTTCAGGGATAAACGATCTCCCTTGGTAATACATCTTTCATACATGTAGTTTTCAGTTTAACGGGTTTTTACGCACCAATCTTCGCACAATGATAAGAAACTATTTTCTATAGAAATATAATATTTTTATTTTTTGTACTTTTGTTGCCCATGTGATGTCATCCTAGGTTTCCCAACAAAGCAGATGCAATTTGGTTGAAGCCCATCGGCTTGAGATTTTTGAAGCACCATGAATAATGGGAGGGTCGTGAGAGTTGGCAACACTATAGGGAAGAACGACAGAGAAGTAGACATTGTGCACCCCTGAGGATGAGGAGGCCAAGAGGATGCATCGGGCACTTGGGGGTAGATCAGTGGAGAAGTGGTAGGCACATAGGGATAGAAAGTACTTGGGGTAGAATGAGGCGATCGGTAAGGTAGAAGGGGGAGCGCTTGAGGAAAAGAGTGCTTTGCTAGAGTTCCATGAGATCCGAGGGTCAAGAAAGATGCCATAGGAGGTGGAGGAAGCGAATCTTATTGAAGCAGCATACGGCAGCATGGTAGTTTGTTGAGAAAAGGACACTATTGTTGCTATAGTGACAACAATAGATCAGTGATGTCCTAGTGCAACTCGATGATGAGAACTAGCAAGGAAATAGGGGAAGTCTAAAATGGGCGACTACGGTGGCTTGAAGTCCTCCGATAGTGACTTGGTTGATAGTGAAGAGAGTAGGCCGAGTAGCAATGACATATCAGTATAGTGGTTATTGTCATCGAGCAGAGGAAGAAACTAGCAATAACAAATCAGCGAAGAAGAGTAATTACTGTCATTGTATATGTTAGGATCAAGAGCACTAAGAGAGGGGGGGGTGGGGGTGAATTAGTGTAGCGGAAAACTTTCATCGGTTAAAAAGACTTTCGTACGATGAAATCAGATTTCGATGGAAACCATTTAAGAAAGATCTTTAACTTGAGAGTATGCGGAAGTGTAATTGATGTAAAGCAATGAAGGCAATTTGCAGTTTAAGATAACAAGTAGAAAGTAAATGCAAACCAAGATTTAGAGTGGTTCGGTCAATCTTGACCTACATTACTTTTGGCTTCCTCCTCCGATGAGGTCATCGACATCCACTAGAAGCCTTCCTTCAATAGGCGAAGGCCAACCACCCTTTTATAGCTTTTCTCCTTTTGACGGGCTTAAGAGACAACCCTTACAAGTTTTCACTCCTCTCTTGAATGATCAAGACTTAGAAAGAAAAGAGGGAGAACAACTCTAACATTTTACAACACTTTTAAGCTCTCAAATACTCAGAATAGCAAGCTTTCGGTTATCTTTTTTATGCAGAAAGGGTGAGGTTTATATAGGCCCTAATCAGTTTGAATTTAGAGCTCAAAAGTATCTATTCTCGGATTTCCGAGGTCCTGGCGATACCACCGCCATAACTGGGCGGTACTACCGCCTGTCATCTATCACTGAGCGACACGACCACTCAGTCTGGGCAGTAGTACCACCTGACATCACTCGGAGACCGAGCTCAGGCGGTACCACCGCCTGATAGGGGCGGTACCACCGTTGGTAGTAATAACTACCGACGGTACCACTACCTAACAAGGGCTGTACTACCACCTAGAACTCCTGGGAGACCGAGTCTCCTGGGTGGTGCCACCATCGGCCAGGAATTCTAGGTCCGAATGAGCTGATCCATTCGGCCTAATTTGGATCTGTCAAGGGCCTAATTGGCCCCAGATTAAGTTAATGGGATCACCTCCCAATCCTAACTTAATCTACATGCTAACTATGACAATTAAGACATCAATACTGCATATTGTGTTCCGGTGCGTCAATCGCTTTTTCCAGTGAGCTTTTGGCGAACTTCTAGCGAACATCCGACGAACCCTCGCGATGCTCCGACGGACTCCCGGCAAATTCTTGGACTTGCGACGATTTTCTTGGTGAGTTCCGACAAACTTCTTTAGCCAGCTCTTGGACTTCTCGGATTGTTCCCGTAGAACCTCCGACGACCATCCGGACTTCCGACGAACTCTCGAACCCTCAACGTGATCTTTGACTTGACTTTGGCTCAACACCTGCTGCATGTCTTACTGTCATCGTAGTTAATCCTGCATACTTATCTCAACATATAGATTAGATAAACAAACGTCAATTGACTTCATCATCAAAATATGAGATTTAACGGTATAATGAGGAAGCAAAAGTATTACTAAGGCATAAGTTATTATGATTTTGATCATAATAACTTATATCTCATAATATTTTTTTTAAAACTTAACTTTTTTATTTTGGCCATTTGGACAAAAGTGTAAGTTATTATGAAGAATATTCTTTCTCTTCGAATGCGAGAAAAGGTACAAAAAAAACTTCACTTTTTGTCCTGTTTTTGTGATTATGCTGTGTCTTTGTTTGTTAAATTGTTCTAATTTTCTCATGCAAAAGGAGCTTTTTTACATTGAGAATGAAGTCACGAGTGTGCAAAGAACAAAGTGTGCTAAAACGAATCCAAAGACTTCAAATATCAAAGACTCAAAAGACACATGTATAATTTCCTCCTCTCAAAGGGAAAACGTATGGACACCATTTTACCTACGTATGCCTTAGCTAAAAATCCCAATCAAAAGAACATTAATCAAAAGACCAAAGGCATAAATTTTGTTGATGTTTTTTGCTTAAAATATGGAACATAATGTTTGTATGACCTATTATCTGTCTTTGATTCTCTATTAATGTTTAAGTTGGTGGAATTTTTGATACGTATTGCTTTAGAGATGATCTTTGGTCTTTGATTTGGAAGTGGAATATGTTGTTTAACACCTAAACATGATGTCCTCTCAATCTTAGGTCCTACAAATATCATAAGACCTCCATATACTCTTCCCCTCCATTCTTTTCTATTCTCCATAGTTTCTATTCGCTCACTTATAATTTGAGTTTATTTCTTAATAAATTTTACGCATGTACAATAATTCACATGAAAAAAAAGGAAAAAAAATGAAAACATGGCGATTACATCATGATGATTCGTCCTTAGTCAAATTATGGAATCTCATGATGTACATTAATGAAGTCATCATAATTTTCATGCAAAAAATTCTAATTCCGCTTAACCTTTTTGAAACTTAGCTCTCAATCCAGAGGAGTCCAGGATAAACAAATGAATTTTTATGACTGTGATCCTTGCATTGCAAGATGTGTGGGAAAACAAGCTTGCTACATTGGGCAGGACAACTTTTAATAATCCTACTTGTATAGCTGCAATTCTGTTCTATATTTTAAATTTGGAAATGCTGCTACAAGTACAGCAACTGAGTGATATGAATGTTGATGTGAAAAACTATGAGAATATCATAAACAAGACAAAGAATGCTGTTGCAATAAGTCTTTGAGACATTACAGTTAAATATTATGATTCATACATTCGAACAAGTGCAAGCTCGTTCAGTCAGTTTGATCCAAGTAGAATTCAAGCCAAATGGATTAACCCAAACAATGGGTCATTTTGTTCCACCATGAGCCAACCCCATCACTATTAGTTTCATTCATGTTAGTTAACTACAACCAGATTCATTTTAGAACTTGTCAGCAAACTTCCATTCAAAAAACAAACAGGGAAAAAAAGGATTAATAGTCAGGTTTTCATCAAATTATGGATGTGTCACTGAAAAAGAATGTCACAATTGGAAGATTCACAGTTTCATTTGACAATATTTCCTGCTTCAAAACACTTTCACCTTTGATCACGTAAGAAAAAGATTCATCATCTTAAGGATGTAATTAAGTTATAAATTACACACAATGCATTGAAGAATAAAAAGGTCAATCTGTAACGACAGATTGACACCCAGAGACACACATTTTGCACATAGAGATGTTTTTAGGCAACAGTAAGATGTTAGCTAGTGCATGACTTGTCCACTTTGTTTATATTATTGTCCTGGAGGGCCTTCCATGCGGATATAATCATACATGATTCCTTGAAAAGGGCTTGCACTCTTGGTCTGAGTTAAATAGATTGTATTATCACCTTGAATAAGCCATGTACTTTGCACATCGATATTGAATAACCAATATAATCCATGAATTCCATGTCTTGCAATCGAGTTGTCTCTACCAATTAGCCTTGTTGTAAAGTGAGGAGGATTTACTGTTGCATCATTAAAACGAACCTTGGCCAAATGATAGGTATAGTTAGAGCAACAAAAATATCAATTACTTATAATCGATAGAAAAGAAAGAGGCTTATGAATTACTTGTAATTCGGAAATTGTGGCAGAGGCAAGTGCTACTCTAAGTTTGTAAGCTCCGGTTTGATTGACATAGTCAACTTGGAACTTTATTTGC
>NC_088335.1:39762500-39770000 GCF_036884655.1 Musa acuminata AAA Group
GAGGATATTTCTATAGTATGGTATCTTAGATATGCTCCCTTAAATTTTGAAGCTTTGAAACGTCTAGAGAAGTATATGGTGATAAGAATACAAAAAATTGATCGTCCATCAAAATTATGTGAAGTATGTGTTACGCGTAAGTAGGAAATAAAGTCTTTCAAAGTTAGAAGAATAAAAAGAGCATGACATCGACTTGATCTAGTGCACTCAAATGTTTGTGGCCCGGTCAATCCAACATCACTTAGAGGAAGTATATATTTTCTTACCTTCACTAATGATCATAGTGGCAAAACTTGGGTTTACATGTTAAAAGAAAAGAAAGAAGTTTTAAACAAATTCAAAGAATTTAAGGATTTGGTTGAAAGACAAAGTTGTTGTAAAATTAAATGTTTAAGAAGAGATAAGGGTGTTGAATATATGTCAAATGAATTTGAAAGTTTTTATAGAAATAATAAAATTCTACATCAATTTACCATATCATATATACCTTAACAAAATGGTGTCTTAGAAAGAAAAAATAAGACTATCCTTAATATGGTTCGATGCATGTTAAAGGAAAGAAAAATTCCTAAAGAATTTTGGGGAGATGCTATTGCTTATGTAGTTTATTTGCTTAATAGATTTGTGACAAAGTGAATTGGTAATGTTACACTAGAAGAAGCATGAAGCTTACCAAAATCAAGAGTTGATCATTTAAACATTTTTGGAAGTGTTACATTTGCCAAGATACCAGAAGAAAAGAGAACAAAATTAGAGGATAAAAGTCAGAAATACATTTTGCTAGGTTATCTAGAGAATTCCAGTGGCTACAAACTCTATAATTCTATCACAAATAAAGTTGTGATGTCAAGAGATATTGAGTTTGATGAACAACATATTTGGAATTTAAAAAATGATGAGGAGCATAAGAAAGCTATAGCTTCAGAAGAAGATGATGATATAATACAAGCACCGAAGTAGCTTTACCGAAATCATCACCTAGATCAACTAGGTCACATGATTCAAGAAGTCCGATTATAAGAAGGACAAGACTGATTTATGAGCTATATGATGTGACTCGAAGGATTGATACTAACAATAAACTTTCTTTATTTTATCTTTTTGCATGATATGATCCATTAACCTTCAAAGAAGTTTATAGAGAAGAAAAATAACGATAAGTTATGAATGAAGAGATTCATGCTATTAACAAAAATGATACATGAGAGCTTACTATACATCCAGAATACCACCAAGCTATTGGTGTTAAGTGGATCTTCAAAATAAAAAGAATTGTAAAATGAGAGATGGAGAAATATAAGGCCCAATTCGTTGCAAAGGGATACAAACAATAATATAGTATTGACTACGAAGAAATATTTATATAAATTACTCGACTAGAGATAGTAAGATTACTTATCTTTCTAGCAGCTCAAATGAAATGAAAAATTTTATAAATGGATATCAAATCAATATTTCTTAATGAAGTTATTGAAAAAGAAGTATATATTCATCAAGCCCTTGGTTTGATTATTCATGAACAAGAAGACAAAGTATACAAGTTAAAGAGAGTTTTTTATAAGCTTTAACAAGCCATATGAACATGAAATTCTCAAATAGATGCCTATTTTATTCAAAATAATTTTTTTAAATATCCACATGAATATGCTCTCTATACGAAATATAATCTAACGGAGATATCTTATTTGTATGCCTATATGTAGATGATTTAATATTTAAAAGTAATAGTAGCCACATGATTAAATACTTTAAGTACTCTATAAAAAAGGAGTTTGAGTTGACCGATTTGGGCTTAATGACATATTTCTTCGGCATCGAAGTTATATAAGATAATGGAGGAATTTTTATCTCACAAAAAAATTATGCAAAGGAGGTTTTAAAGAAATTTTATATGGAAGATTGTTATTCTACAAATACACCTGTTGAATATACCACTAAGTTGACTAAGGAAGGTGAAGGTAAATACATTAATCTAACTTATTATAAAAGTCTAGTTGGATGTTTAAGGTATTTGACATGCATTTGACCTGATAAACTATTTGGAGTTGGTTTAATAAGTAGATAAATTGAACTCATTTAAATGTCGTTAAAAGAATTTTATGATATATTAAAGGAATAATTAAGTATGAAATGTTCTATTCATCATCTAAAATGTTGGAGCTTATTGGATATAGTGATAGTGATTAGGTCGGAAGCTCTGATGATAAGAAGAGTACAATTGGATTTGTATTTTATTTTAGTGAAACTACATTCACTTGGTCTTAAAAAAAATAACATATCATTGCTCTATCAAGTTGTGAAGCAAAATGTATAATAGCTTCTTCTAGTGTTTGTCATGTAATATGACTAAGAAGATTACTCCAAAAACTTTATATGTTACAGGAGAAGTCAACCAATATTTATATTGATAATAAATCAATTATTGCCTTGGTCAATAATCCAATATATCATGAAAGATCGAAGCATATCAACATAAGATTTCATTTCATAAAAGATCATATTAAAAATAAAAAAGTGGAGCTTCATCATGTAAGACAAGTGAACAAGTGACGGATATAATTACAAAACCTTTCAAATTTGAAATATTTGAATAAAATTTGGCATGTTAGATGAAACAAGTTTAAGGGAGGAGAATGTTGAAATTAAATTTGTTCAAGTATCATAAAGAGATTAATTTCATTAAAAGAAAAATTCATTTCCATCAAGAGAAAAGAAAAAATAGATTAAATGTCTATAAAAAAATAAGTCAAAATGATTCATTTTGAATATAATTAATATAATATATCTTTGAGGACTATATAAATCTTAGGACATGAAACATATAGATTTTAAAATTATCAAAAAAAATTTTAAGATAAATATAAAAGATTGAAGATGTAGGGTCATCATTCTCATTTTTTTCGAGTTTGTACTCATAAAAATCTTCCTTCGATCTATTTTTGTTCTGGTTGTATATGGCACGTTGATTATCTCTCTAAGTCAGAGGACACGCTGGTCGTGCTCCAGAAAATAAGGGTATTCCTCGAGACTACTGAGCCGTCAACCCTTAGACCGGATGGGCAACAACCTATGAAATCCGAAGTTTATGGTCCTTTGGATCAGCGTGCAGCTACGGGGACTCGCAAACGAGGTCGACGGCCCCATTCACGTGGAAAGCACGTGGCCAGCTCGGGTTCCGAAATGGGGTGTTAATGCGCCACCGGTTATGGCGTTGCAGGCTACTTCTGTTTTGGAACAGGCGCTACTGGTTAGTGAACTCATGCCGGCGTCTATACCGTTGGCCTTGAACCTGAGGCGGTGTTGGTGCAGCCAGCTTGGTTTATGATACTGACGTGGTGTCTGAAGGGATTTGGGCTTAGTTGGACAATTTTGCCCTTTCTGCCTCGATTGCTCCAGGTGTCTCATTAGCAGAACAGGGGAACATCGAAGACCCTTCTGTTAGGGCTCCGTTCGCCCCTTGTTCCACGGCGATGGCTGAGCCCCCTCTGCAGGCAAGGGGAGATGGTGTTTTTGACGAGATGATGCAAGCGGCTAAGTAGATCTTTGACAATGTCTTCCCCCTCTTGGCCTGCAGAAGTCTCTCCGGTGGTCCAAGTGGAAGATGGACCATTTGAGTCCTCTTCTGCTCCTACCCGAGACGGGATACAGGGGAGGCCGGAGGCTAAAGCTCGAGTCAGTGCTGTCGTGGCATGCCTAAAGTTTCACAGGGATGGGGGCGCGGCTCCAGGTCTTCCCACTAGACAGATGATGCCTGTCCTTTCATTTCCCATATTGGGAAGCTCCTGTCTATATATTACTCTAGTTTCCTATGAACATACTTAGTTGGAATTGTCGGGGGTTGCGTAGAAGACTTGTTGTTGACGCAATTTCATATAATGTCCGTGTTCATTGGGTATATCTTCTCTTCTTGCAGGAAACACATTCTGACGAAGGGAGGGTTAAAGGTCTTGCTAGGTGTTTGGGATGTTCGTGGATGGCTGCGATGTTTCCAACTGCGGGTGCTTCAGGAGGCATCGCCTTGTTGTGGAACTCCACCATTGTCAGGGCTTAGGTGTTTCCTATCCATTCTTAGGTTTTGCATGCTGTGATTCAATTTAGAGACTCAGATCCTTGGATTTTTTCTGGAATTTACTCTAGTGTCTCAATCTTAAACCGTAATCTTTTATGGGATTCACTTTCTTCGGCTGATTTGAGTAACTTCCCATGGCTTGTGTTAGGGGATTTTAATTGTATATCTAATGCGCAGGATAAGTTGGGAGGGTCTCCTTTTTCTTTTTGTTCTTCAGTCAGGCGCTTTAATTGTTTTCTTGCGGTTTCTGCTTTATCGGATTTAGGTTTCATTAGTCCTAGGTATACCTGGTGTAACAACCGTACGGGTCCAGCTCACATCCTTATTAGATTGGATAGAGCTTTTTGCTAATCACAAATGGTTGGATCTTTTTGGTAACTCAGTGGTCAAACACCTTCCTGGAGTCTGTTCCGATCATTGTCCAATGTTATTGAATATGGTGGGTCGTCGTAAACCTTCCTCCTGTTTTTTTTAAGTATCATTTAGAGTGTTTGGGCTTCGTGGGATCCTTCGGGCCAATCCCCGATTGCTGCTTTTTCTTCTTACTTGTGCAATCTTTGTAAGCCTCTTTCCTTTTGGAATAAAAATTGTTTAGGTAAGATCAAGGAGGCTTTGTCTGGTATCCAACAAGAGATTGTCTATTTAGAGGGGAGAGAGGCTGATGTCGGTCTTACTTGCTTGGAAAGTTTGCATCTTTCTTGTCTACATCATAAGAGTGCTACTTTGCTCAAGCAAATTAATTTGAAGTTGTGGTCTTAGGCTAAAGACCAAGTGGATTAATGAAGGGGCTTCTAATACTAAGTTTTACCAGTCCTAAGTGTCCACTCAACGTAGGAATAATTTCATTCACCAACTTTACTCGGGATCATCCATTATCACTGATTCCACCCTCAGTGGGAATGGGTTTGTATCCTTTTATTTGAACCTATGTCACTTGAACTTGGCCCCTCACCCAGCGATGCATGAGTTTCCCATTCCCCTGGATTGAGGCTTGTGTACTAAGGATGGGAATTGTTTGGCCTGGCCTTTTAGTAGGTGTGAGATTTGGGATGCTTTGCCCTTGTTAGGACTAGGTAAGAATCTGAGTCTGGATGGGTTCACTATAGAGTTCTATCGATTTTACCGGAATATTATATCTTATTCTTTGGTTCAGGCCTTTCATTCCTTTTATGATCATACATTCCTTCCCACTGATTGGTTTAAGAATTTCATAGCCTTTATCTCAAAAATCAAAATTCCGACGAAAGTCAAGGATTTTCGACCAATTTCTTTGTGTAATGTTAATTATTGTATATTAGCTAAAGTTTTGGCTAATCGTATTAAACCCCATTTGAAATCTCTTATCTCTTGTGAACAGTTTGCTTTTATTCAGGAGCATTCTGTTTATGATAATATTTTGATTGCCTAGGAGGTCATATATTCCTTATTCAATTCTAGAGGTAAGAACCCATATGTTATTCTTATTCTTGATTTAGAAAAGGCTTATGATAAGGTGTCCTGATCGACTATCTTGAAAACTTTCAGTTGGCTAAATTTCCTGATAAATTCGTTTCTTGGGTTAAGATCTGTATATCCTCTCCTTTTTTTGCTTGCATGGTAAATGGACAATCGTCCAATTATTTTAGAGGGAATAGGGGTATTCATCAGGGAGATCCAATCTCTTCCTATTTATACATTCTTGTATCTCAGCTCCTTTCATTTTTGATTGAGCATTCTTGTGAGAGGGGGCTGATTATTCATTTCTCTTTCAAAAGGTCTTGTAAGGTCTCTCATTTGATGTATGCTGATGACATCTTGCTTTGCTTTCGTACAAACCCCTATTCTCATCGAGTTGTTCTTGATATCCTTCGTGTGTTTGAATTGATCACTAATCTTAAGGTTAATGTCTCTAAATATGAGGTTTTCTTTCTTGGAGTGGTGAGTAGGGGCGTCAAGAGAATGATGTGTGATTGCTTTTAGGTTAAGGAGGGGAAGTTCCCTTTTAAGTACTTGGGGACCTTTATTGCACCTAGAAGGATCTCTAATATTGAGTTTAATGGCCTGATTCAATCGGTAATGGATCGACTTGGACAGTGGTAGGGAGCTCTTTTGTCTCAAGCTACTAGGGTGGTTCTGACTAACTCTACTTTGAATTCTATTCCCCTTCATTCATTGAATGTCACCTGGTTGTCTGTCACTGCTCTTAATGGTATAATACAGTATATTAGGAACTTTCGTTGGGCTAATGCAGGGCAAGCTAGAGGTTTGCATCTGATTGCTTGGGATATGGTTACTCTCTCCAGGAGGGAAGGGGGCTTGGGTATTAAAGACCTTCATCTTATGAGGTTTGCATTACAAGGGAAAAGAATCATGCATTATTTGAATAGATTGGAAAACCTTTGGTTCAGGTTGTGAGAGCTAAGTTTGGCCTTATTAGCCTTTTGGAGGTGCGCTAACCTGTGAAATGTAGTTGGAGTTGGCATCTCTGTTTTCAAGCTTTCGTAGCACTTTGTGAAGGATTTTTCAAATTTGTTGGTAATGGTTCTTCGACCCGAGTTTTGGATGATTCGCGGATCCTTTCTGTGCCATCGAAATTATCTCCAACTTTTGTTGATGCTTCTTCTATGATTAAATGTTCTGTTGTGTCTAATTTTTTTAACCGATGGTGGCTGAGATATAGGTTAAGTGCACTCCTCTTTTAGGGAGTTAGCTATGCAAATCTATTGGGTGGATTTATCTCTTGCTCAGAATGATGATTGTTGGCTTTGGAAATCAGATGTTAATGGTAACATCTCTACCAGGTCAACTTATCGATTGCTAAGTCCTAGTAGCAGATTTGCTCTCCAAGGATTGGTGGCATCATTTGTGGAAGCTCCTAGTAGTCCCTCAAATTAAGTTATTTGATTGGAAATTTTTGTACTGTCGCCTCCCCTTGGTAGACAGACTTGCTCGAATGAGTGTTGGAGATTATTTCCTATTCCCACTATGTGGATTAGTACCTGAAACCATTGATCTTTTTTTCTTCTCTTGTCGGTTCTCAGTTTCTTTGTGGCAGCTTTTGGAGTAATTTTGCATGGGAATACTTGGAACTCTGGTGAGTGGATCCTTGATGGAATGCATGTGAGCGGTGACCGGCGACTGTTTCACGCAGCAGTGGCTGACACTAGACTTTGGTGGCTGTGGAGGATCAGAAATGAAGCTTTGCATTCTGCAACCTTCAAACCAATCTCCACTGTTTTCCATTTGATTGTGGGCGCGATTTGGGCTTATGACATGGCCAAGATTCCTGATGGATTTAGACGAGATTATCCCCTGTCAGACATAGTGGACTCCTCCTGAAGAGTGTATTATGATAAACTATGATGGCTTCATGGGAAAGAATTAGTGGGGTTGGGTTTTGTTATCGGGTATCATGGCGCTGATCCTGTTTTCTCTCCCGTGTTTAGAGAACA